>NW_022589704.1:27589663-27715514 GCF_004348235.1 Phoca vitulina
AAAAAAAAAAAAAAAAAAAAAAAACTATTGGCTTAAGAGCCTGGCTCTTTTCTTTCTATCCCCTTCTATGACCTGGTTGTTCCTCTTCTGCTACAGACCCAGGGATTAATAGCAGTCATGGGTGTCTTTTATAGGAAGGGCTTGCCCACTTCTAGACTTAGGATCGTTTAGACTTCTTGGCATCCTCAGCTCACTGATGAGTTATTACAAATTACTGATTTTGCATCTTACTCAGTTACTTTTCCTAACTGAAAGCAAAAGATTTTGCCTCTTGTTCCTTTAAAAAAAAAACTGTTTACTACATATTCTTATCAGTTAATAAAATACTAAAACTTTTTATAGAAAATATTTGGGGGTGCCTGGGTGGCTCAGTCAGTTAAGGGTCAGATTATTGTCTCAGCTCAGGTCTTGATCTCAGGGTCACAAGTTCAAGCCCCATGTTGGGCTCCACGCTGGGTGTAGAGTCTACTGGAAAGAAAGAAAGAAAGAAAGAAGAAAGAAAGAAAGAAGAAAGAAAGAAAGAAAGAAAGAAAGAAAGAAAGAAAGAAAGAGAGAGAGAGAAGGAGGGAGGGAGGAAGGAAGGAGGAAGGAAGGAAGGAAGGAAGGAAGGAAGGAAAGAGAGAAAGAAAGAAAGAAAGAAAGAAAGAAAGAAAGAAAGAAAGAAAGAAAGAAAGAAAGAAAGAAGAAAGAAAAGGAAAGAAAGAAAGAAAATAAAAGAAAAGAGAAAATATTTGGATAATGTGTGAAACACAAAAGGGGGGAGGATCTCCTGAATTCCTATCAACCAAAAAGAAACACTGTATTTCATGTATTTCTTTTCATTCTATCTCTATGCAGCATTTTCTATTGTTTTGAGCATCTACATTCCCAATTTACATACAACTTTATTACCTGATTTTTTTTTCTGTTAACTGTATAACAAAGGAATTTTCTAAGGCCACAAACTCTTTACAAAAAACATTTATATGAGTTTATTTAACCTTCTCTGGAAGGTTCTTCACTGGAAACTTAAATTCTTCAGAATAAACTTAAATTCTTCAGAATATTCACTATAAAAATCAATGGTCCAAAGAACATTTTGTCCACTCAATTCCCACCACTCCAAATCCTTATACTTGAATCTTAGAAGTAACTTTACAAGATCAAAGGATATGACCGCTTTGAAGTTTTTTAAACACATATTGCTAAATTGCTTTGCAGAAGTTCATTTAACCTTTAAACATGAGATGGATTATATGGTAATTTCTACAGTATGCTGCTGTTTTAAATATAATACTCTAACGAATTTAATAACCTTATGGCCTATCAGAAGAGTTCTTTCCCATCTTTTTACTAAGAGTAACTGCCTCCTATAAAGAACTTATCAAACTCAACACCCAAAGAACAAATAATCCAATCAAGAAATAGGCAGAAGACATGAACAGACATTTCTGCAAAGAAGACATCCAAATGGCCAACAGACACATGAAAAAGTGCTCAACATCCTTGGCATCAGGGAAATACAAATCAAAACCTCAATGAGATACCACCTCACACCAGTCAGAATGGCTAAAATTAATAAGTCAGGAAATGACAGATGTTGGTGAGGATGCGGAGAAAGGGGAACCCTCCTACACTGTTGGTGGGAATGCAAGCTGGTGCAGCCACTCTGGAAAACAGTATGGAGGTTCCTCAACATTTGAAAATAGAGCTATCCTATGACCCAGCAATTGCACAACAAGGTATTTATCCAAAGGATATAAACATAGTGATTTGAAGGGGCACATGCACCCCAGTGTTTACAGCAGAAATGTCCACAACAGACAAACTATGGAAAAAGCCCAGATGTCCATCGACAGATGAATAGATAAAGAAGATGTGGCGTATATACACAATGGAATATTACTCAGCCATCAAAAAGAATGAAATCTTGCCATTTGCAGTGATATGGATGGAACTAGAAGGTATTATGCTAAGTGAAATAAGTCAATCAGAGAAAGACAATTATCATATGATCTCACTGATATGTGAAATTTAAGAAACAAGGCAGAGGATCATACGGAAAGAAAAGAAAAAATGAAACAAGATGAAACCAGAGAGGGAGACAAATCCTAAGAGACTCTTAATCTTAGGAAACAAACTGAGGATTGCCGGAGGGGAGGAGGACTGGGGGGATGGGGTAACTGGGTGATGGACATTGGGAAGGGTATGTGTTGTAATGAGCACTGGGTATTATATAAGACTGATGAATCACAGAACTGTACCCATGAAACAAATAATATATTATATGTTAATTTAAAAAATAATAATAAAATATGAAAGCTGAAAAATAAGTAAATAAAAGTAACTGTCTCATTTTGTCAAACCAACAATAAGGAAATTATTTAAGGAACAAGACAATAGATGTTTAAAAAATCTTAGACTTATTTCCCCCCAATAAAGATGCTTATTCTCAATGCACACTTTTTTTGTTTTTTTACTTCTTGTTGCTTTTATAAAAACTTTCATTACGGGGTGCCTGGGTGGCTCAGTCACTTAAGCGTCTGCCTTTGGCTCAGGTCATGCTCCCGGGGTCCTGGGATCAAGCCCCAAAAGCGGGGGTTCCCCGCTCAGCAGGCAGTCTGCTTTTCCCTCTGCTTCTGCTCTCTCTCTCAAATAAATAAATTTTAAAAATCTTAAGAAAGTCCTGATTAGGGGCGCCTGGGTGGCTCAGTCATTAAGCGTCTGCCTTCAGCTCAGGTTGTGATCCCGGGGTCCTGGGATTGAGCCCAGCATCAGGTTCCCTGTTCCGGGGGAAGCCTGCTTCTCCCTTTCCCACTCCCCCTGCTTGTGTTTCCTCTCTTGCTGTCTTTCTCTCTGTCAAAAAATAAATAAATAAATCTTAAAAAAAAAAAAAAGAAAGGAAGTCCTGATTATTAGTGCAAAATCAAAGAAATCTTCAACTCACTGCTTCCCTTACTGCTCTCCCTACGCCCCCTCCTTCCAAAAAAATCAAGCATAAAGAAAAATGCTGGTAGAGTTTATGTATGATAGACTGTTCTCAGGATCCCCATAAAAGCCACTTATACATCCATTTATCATATTAACTCCTAACATCATATGCATATATCATCATGCATTTTACTCACGAAATCTGAGTGACAGGAATTTAAGCATGACTTAAAGCACCACCTATCACTTAAAAGTGACTATCTAGAAGTTTCCAACATTTACATATGATTGCTATACTGCAAATAGCACTGATGAGGAATTTGGAGATCAGGATTCAGCTTTAGATCCTGTCATCAGTGAGCTGGGTCACTCTGACTAACACCTAATCTCTGGTTCTGAGTTTACTCATGTGTAAAATTAAGGTGTCATCTGGAAGACCTATGGGATGCCCTTTGCTTCTCCTTGATTCTACAACTCTGATCTTTCATATACTAAAGAAATCACCTACTGGCCAATCTTATGAAATGACAAATACATCTTTATTTTTTTAAAAGATTTTATTTATTTATTTGACAGAGAGAGACATAGCAAGAGAGGGAACACAAGGAGGGGGAGTGGGAGAGGGAGAAGCAGGCTTCCCGCTGTGCAGGGAGCCCGATGCGGGGCTCGATCCCAGGACCCTGGGATCATGACCTGAGCCGAAGGCAGATGCTTAACGACTGAGCCACCCAGGCGCCCCAACAAATACATCTTTAAAATACAAATCTCCTTTAGGAATATAGAGTGAAATGAGATGTAGCCATTCATAGGTAACAAAAAAGAAATCATAAATCATGTTGCTGACTACCTATTTCGATTTTTAAGCAAAATATTTAATATAGCATAATATAATGTAAACATAATGTACTATAACATAATACACACAGACACATACTTATAAGTATATATGCGTATATCTTAGCCAGATAACTCTAACCTAAAGAAAATACTAGAATGTTTCAGGTCCTACACCATTCCTTAACTGGATAGCTAAAAAGATTCCAACCTTGCTTTTATCTTTTAGGACATTTGTGTCCTAGAATAAAGGGGTTTTTATATATAATAGTTGGCAATCAAGAAATGTATAAAAATATTATCCCATTTTCCCTATGGGGTTCACAAATACAAAAATTATCATTACCTTTCCTATGCTGAAATCTGGATGCATAAAACGAAGGCAGTCTGAATAATTAGCCCATGTTTTATTTAAACTGTACATAAAATCCCACGTTCCATTGAGGTTACAGTGTCGGAAAGCAACTCCTGTAAAGACATGAAGAAGAACATTGAGATCGCTCAGTTCTCTTGGCTTTCCTGCCCTAGCCACCCAGCACTGTTCCAAATTAATCATTTCAGAAAAATTCAGTACCTTTATGATTGAAGTCATAAATATAAGGAGGGCATGGGACTGCCAATATTTTCCCCACTGTTCCTCTGGGCCAACAAATGAGTCCATCCCATTCTGGGAAACAATTTCCCTCTAATAAAGAAAAAAATTAAAAAGCAAATAAACAAAAATGCAATTGGAACCAGACAGTAAATGCGCTCAAAATACAAAATTTTAGGTCTCCACCTGCAGCAAAATGTAAAACAAATTGGTAGTTGTGGAAACTAGAATGGGGTAGATACGATGCAAATGTCCTAAGATTCATCCATCTCACCTGGTCCATTAAGAGGAACATTTGATTTGCATAAATTAAAAATATTTTAGTGATTCTGCTATATATGAGTTATAGCAATTAATACATAAGAAACATTGGAATTCATTGTGAACAACTGTAGTAAAATTCTATCATAGTTGTAGCTACATTTTTTACCCTAGATTTTAAAAACTTGCTGTTAAAAAATATGATACCTGAAACAGATAGAGCTTCCCAGGTAAGCTCTAAGATTTGAGTTTGCCTTTTTACCAATAATTCTTTTTTTTCTTTTTACCAATAATTCTTTTTTTTCTTTTTATCAATAATTCTAGTAATTTGAGTCTAACACTCATCTCAAACAAAATTCTCACAAGCTCTACTCTCCTCAAGAATCAAGTATAAAGATTTGGAGTGGGGGCAATTAAGCAGCCAAAATGCATCCAGAACCCTAGCACTTCTCAAAACCTCCATTGCCACACCCATGGTCCAAGCTTGTCAAACCATGATATTTACACAGAACAATCTAGAATTTGGAAACTCCAACTTTGTCTCTTTTCAGTTCTATAACTGAACTGATAATATAATGTAACCATAACACAGTGTAACCATACATTTGTGAAGAATAATATTTTGGGCTTTGTTTTTAACTACTTGAATCATTTTAAAACCAGGTATTTGCATTTACATTTCATTTTCTTTCATAGACATGAGGAAAAATTTTATTACAAAAATTTTTTCATAAATAAAGCAGAACATTGTATATATATACACATACACATATTACCCAGAATTGACATTTGCTAATATTTTACCATATTTATTTCATCTAATTTATTTTTTGCTAAGGTATTTTAAAGTAAATTGCAGACAGCATAACCACTCACTCTTAAATATTTTGATATGCTTCTCTCAACCTTAAGGGAATTTAAAAGTGGAAATTTCTTAAATTAGCTAGTGAATTCAAAATGCCATTCCAGTTTTTTACACATAAATTAAAGAAAGTTTTCATTGAAAGGTAAATCTGGTCTTCCAGTTTCCATTCTTGCTCTCCTTTCATTCATTCACACAGTAAGCCAAAATCTTCCAAAGGCTTCCCATCTCACTCCCAGCAAAAGCCAAGTCTTTACAAAGCCTGAAAGCCCTGCAAGATCCGCTTTCCCCCATACTTATCTCCCTGACCTCAGTTCTGCGAAGGTCCTCCTAGCTCTCCCTTCAATTCAGTGCGTTCACCAGATGGCTTAAGGTTTATTCCCCTCCGCCCTACAGACTTTTACTCACAGGTCACTTCTGAGTAAACTCTCCGCATTTATAGTTACCTTCAAAACTCTCCTTACACCCCTTCCTTCTATACTTTTTACCTGAGCTCTCATTGCCTTCCAATAGTAAGTGTTATTTTATTATTGGTTTCTTAAACCACAGGGACCCTAAAGGTGGGGAATTTTGTCTGTTTTGTTCCATGCCTTAGCCACCCAGTACTTGGCAGGGGCTTAACAAATATTCAGAGTCAACATTGTGTGTTCTTTAGGACTGCTCTCCATTAGTTGTGTATTGAACTTCCAGGAAGAGAGCATATTCTTCGTTTCAAAATGAGATTACTTTTAATGAGTGTTGTATTCATTTTTTCTATTGCTACCATAACAAATTACCACAAACGTAATGGCTTCAAATAACCCAAACTTATTATCTCACTATTTCTTTAAGTCGGAAGTCCAGTGAGTTCAGCTAGGACTGAGTTCCCCATTTCCTTGCTGGCGATCAACTTCTAGAAACCACTTATATTCCTTGGTTTATGACTCCTTCCTTCCATCTTCAAAGTCAACAAGTCAAGGTGACCCTTCTCGTCAAGTCTCTCTTCCACTCTCCTTTTCCCCTCCTGATTCATCCACCACATACACCACATTGGGCCCATCCAGATAATCCAGGATAATTTCCCCATTTTAAGGCCTGTAATCCCACCTGCAGTGTCCCTGTGCCATGTAACATAGCATAACACCAGGTAGATAGGGTATGGACATCTTTGGGGACCCTTATTCTGCTACCACAAGTCCTATCCATTATAGCTCTCTCAATTTTTTTGTTACCAAGTACACTACTGCAGCTGAGGAATTTTGCTCTGATGTTCATGATGTCAAGTTGTTTGTTCAGTTTTGAATAGTCATGCAAACCCTGATCTGTACAGAAAAGAATTCGGCATAAATCTGAAATTAACTTCTTAGTGTCCTCCATATCACATGGAAACAAACAACTCGATTTGCTTTGGGGATTGCTGAAGCAATAAGAAAAAGAAAATGTCTTCCCTCACCCACACTGTTCTTATAGAAGAGAACATTTTCTTGGAAACAGCCTCACTTTGCTCACATAATAAAAGCCTATACTTTACATATCACAAGCAACCCGGAAACCCATCACACTGACTCTTGCTTCTGGTGCACAGCTTCACTGGCTTCTTTCCACCATTACCTATGTTTTGTTTTTGTTTCTTGTTCAAACAGAGTGCAATGAATCAACCTCTTTCACCAATTTTACCCTAGACACTGTTCTGTATCTTACTACCATTCCATATGGCTTCACATCCACTCACTTTGTCTTTAACAAGTCATGCATCCTCATTTATCTGTACTGTCCAATCCTTTACCAGATGTCTATTGTGCATCTACAAAAATTGGACCTGGACACACATTCTTGTGTTCTGACAACTTGTTGTCCCCCTACAATGTATGCTGCGGGGGTGCCTGGGTGGCTCAGTCAGTTAAGCACCCAACTCTTGATTTTGACTCAGGTCATGACCTCAGGGTTGTGAGACTGAGACCCGTGCAGGGCTCTGCACTGAGCGTGGAGCCTGCTTGGGATTCTCTCTCTCCTTCTTCCTCTGTCCCCCCCACCACTTGTATTATCTCTCTCTCTAAAATAGATAGATGATAGATAGATGATGATAGATAGATAGATGATAGATAAAATGTATGCTGCAATATCATGATATTTTCTGGCAAGAGTTAGTTACATGATGGAATAAGGTCTTCATACAAGTTTAAAACCCAATGACCATTTATTCTATAATTATGTAGTTTTTAAACTACCATGGAGACAAATCAGCTGATATTTTCCTCATGCTCTAAGGGGGACAGTTTTCTAGTTCCTTACAAGATACCACCCCACACACATACACACACACTCCCCAAAATTCAGAAAACCAACATTCCTCAAAAATAATGTTTCTGTAGATTGTGTTCATCTCTCTGGTGGCTCTTTCACAAAGAGAATAGTAAATATTCACAAACATTGAAAGGATTGGGGAAGCCATGGCCTCACATAGCTCATACAGAGATCTTAATTAACATCTACTCTTTGATCATCATTTCACATCCTATGTGAGTAAATACTTTCATCAGTTACCAAGAAACTAATTAATTGCCTGATGATTCACCAATCTCTCTTTATAAATTAACACCATTAATTACATTTCTTGTCATCTTTTGTGTGTGCCAGGACAAACTACTTATTAGTGATGCTTGTCACACCATGATCTTCACACAAAACAGTCTAAAATTTGGAAACTCCAACTTTGTCTCTTTCCAGTTCTATAGTTACCCATAATAGAGTGTAACCATACATTTGTGAAGTGAAACCAGGATCAATAATATTTTGGGTTTTGTTTTTAACTACTTGAATCATTTTGTAGCTAGGTATTTGCATTTATACTTCTTTCACTTTCATAGACATGAAGAAAATTTGTATTTTCTTTTTATTACAATTTTTTCATAAATAAAAGAGAATATTATATATATACAGCACCTGGAATTGACACTTGCTCATATTTTGCCATATTATTTCATCTGATTTATTTTTTGAAGACACAAAGAGTAGGGTGAGAAGGTCCTACATTTGTTTAATTAGTGTTCCAGATGGAAAGACTAGGAGAATGGGAGAGAGCAAAGTTTCAGACAAAATAGCAAACCATTCCCACCAATGACTAAAGACACAGATCCTCAGACTTCAGAAATCAAATGAATCCCTACCTAGGTACAGACAAAACCGCAGAACATCAAATGCAAAGAAAAGCTCTTAAAAGGAGCCAGAGAGAAAAAACTAATCATCAACAAAGACTGAGTACTGATTTGTCACTAATAACAATGGAAGCTAGAGTAAAAGTGAAATAATATTCAGGTATGAAAAGTAAATAATTCTCAACCAAGCATCATATGTCCAGAAAAAGTATCTTTGAAGATTAAGACTGAAATAAACACCTTTTCAGACAAACACTGAGAGTGTTCACTGCAATCAAGTTCTAATGTAAAGAAATCTTACAAAAAGACATACTTCATCTTGAAGAAAAATTATAACATATAATTAATATAAAACTATATGACTTTATTAATATAAAATTATATGACAATAATATAATTTGGAAGTAATTAAAGTATTTCAAATTGCTTATATTATTCAAGAGGGAGAAGTTATAAACTTTAAATGTTCTTAAATTAAGTATTTGGCAATTAGAATGAAGTAGATTAAACTAGATATTTCATTATAGGGCATAGCTTTTTTTTTTTTTTTTTAGGGAGGAAGAGGAGGGGGGGAGGGGCAAAGGGAGAGGGAGAGAAAGTTTTAAGCAGGCTCCACACCCAGTGCGGAGCTCAATCTCACAACCCTGAGATCATGAATTGAGCTGAAATCAAAAGTCTGAAGCTTAATCAACTGAGCCACCCAAGCGCCCCTAAGACATAGCTTTATTTTTTTTTTAATCTTTTATTTAAATTCAATTTAGTTAACATATACTGTATTTTTAGTTTCGGGGGTAGAATTTAGTGATTCATCAGTTGCCTATAACACCCAGTGCTCATTACATCAAGTGCCCTCCTTAATGTCCATCACCCAATTATGCCATCCCCCCACTGACCTCCCCTCCAGCAACCCTCAGTTTGTTTCCTAGGCTTAAGAGTCTCTTATGGTTTGCCTCCCTCTCTGATTTCATCTTATTTTATTTTTCCTTCCCTTCCCCTATGTTCATCTGTTTTGTTTCTTAAATTCCACATATGAGTGAAATCATATGGTGTCTTTGTCTGACTTATTTTGCTTAGCATAATACTCTCTAGTTCTATCTACGTCATTGCTAATGGCAAGATTTCATTCTTTTTGATGGCTGAGTAATATTCCATTGGGTATATATACCACATCTCCTTTATCCATTCATCTGTTGATGGACATCTGGGCTCTTTCCATAGTTTGGCTATTGTGGACATTGCTGCTATAAACACTGGGGTGCATGTGCCCCTTCAAATCACTATGTTTGTATCTTTTGGATAAATACCTGGTAGTGCAATTGCTGGGTTGTAGGGTAGTTCTATTTTTAACTTTTTGAGGAGGCTCCATACTGTTTTCCAGAGTGGCTGCACCAATTTACACTCCCACCAATAGCGTAAGAGGGTTCCCCTTTCTCCACATCCTCACCAACATCTGTTGTTTCCTGAGTTGTTAATTTTAGTAGGGCATAGCTTTAAAGACATCTGCTGCATTCAGACTGTTGGGAATTTAGGGAAGCTCAGTAAACAGCACCTCCCTTTTTAAAAAATTCATTAATTATACTCAACTATAAGGGCAAGGCATTTTCCCATATAAAACATTGTAATTTACCTACTACTCCAAAGATTCCAATAAATAACTTTTCTCAATGGCTCCAATAAGAACTGAGAGTGATCACCAGGCCCCAAGTAGCACAAGCCACAAGCTCCTGAGCAGTTACAACAGTAAGCCACCCAAGTGCACCAAGGCCACCACAAGCTCACTTGTAGTGTTGTCGTTTTGTTTTTCTAGTTCCCCACTTGAATTTGGAACTAACTGAGAAATTACATATCTAGTTCCCCACTTGAATGTGGAACCAGTCAAGAAATTACACAGAGAGCCAGGCATATGGAAATTAAATAATCATTTTATTAAGAAGAAAATTTTTTTTGAGAACAGGGCCTAGGTACATATAAAAAGGCCTGCTTGTCTGTTCCTCTGATATTCATATATACTACCTAAAACTGCAAGCAATATGCACACGAACAGAGCCTGTCCCTCCAAGCTTACTACCTGGTTAAGGGCAAACCAGGATGCATGCTCTCTGCAAGCAAACAGATCCCAAAGAGAGGCCTGAGAGACCGATGTGCACATGCCCAGCTGCTATTCTGAAACTCAAAAATCAGGCAAGTTATTCTGTCCATAGGGAGGGAAGAGCTTGTGGTTAAAGGAATGAAAAGAGTGGGGCGCCTGGGTGGCTCAGTTGTTAAGCGTCTGCCTTCGGCTCAGGTCATGATCCTGGGATCCTGGGATTGAGCGCCGACGTCGGGCTCCCTGCTCAGCGGGGAGCCTGCTTCTCCTTCTCCCACTCCCCCTGCTTGTGTTCCCTCTCTCGCTGTGTCTCTCTCTGTCAAATAAATAAGTAGAATCTTTAAAAAAAAAAAAAAAAAGAAAGAAAGAAATGAAAAGAGCATGATTCTGCTACATGATCCTCCATATGAAAACATGTAATGACTGATGAGGAACACCCTACTACTTCTTAAAAGGGGAATTTGAGTCTTTTTGAGGACTGGGGTAGGGTAGGGACACAAGAAGACATAATTTTTAGCACCTTTACCTCCTTCCTGAAGTTGAGCTGTGATGTTGAGTTCACACTGTTCTTTAGCTTTCAGCACAAGGACAATCTGCTCCTCTATAGTAATGGTGCCATCAGAATCCAGCTGTGGAAATGAATAAAATACAAACAGAAAAATGTTCCCATTACCTCTTTTTTAAACCATGATATAATCTTTCATTATCTCTTTCTATACAGTTGAAAATTAAAGTTTTGATATCCAGCTATCTGGAATAGTCTTTTATCTGAGTCAAACTTTCTACTAGATATCTTTCACCAGATACCTTGATACCCATTCCCACCCTGGAATGTGCTTCTAACATACAAGTGAATAATGAATTCTTATTGAATGAGTTCACCTAGATTTGGCTTTAACACCACCAGTAATGGAGAGGAAATTCTACTTTGGAAACCTTCATTTCAATGAAATATATTTTATTTTAAATATGACAAAATATTCATAGGTGTTTGTTCAAAGCATGGTGCCTGGACCACCTGAATCTGATGCTCATATAAAATGTACATCCTTAAGCTACACATCAGATTCAGTGAATCAGAATTTATTTCTGGAGGTGGTGACTGGTAATCCCCATGTTTCACAGGAACCCGTTGTGGTTCTTGCACTAACTTTAATGGGTTTGAGAACCAACATATTTGAAGGTACAAGATAATCGTGAAGATCATCCTATTCAAGTTTCAACCAGAAAGGCAGAACTACTAAGAGAATAAACAAAAACTAATTTTTTGGATTGGAATACACATCATAATTTAATCATCAGGCTAACACAACGCAGATCCTGAGTTAAAAGTAGCTACACTAAAAGTGAACCATAAAAAGCTCACTTATCCAGAAGGGAGAATGAAACGTGGGCCTATGAGCCATCTGGGTAAGCATGGTAATAAAACTGACTTCTTCCCATTCATTATCCAGAAACAGCCAAGCACCATTCATGTTTTGTTTTGTTTTGTTTTGTGGCTGGTTTTTTGTTTGTTTTTTTCACTTCAATAGTTATTTTCTTCAATCCTAAAACCGCTGGGTAAGCTGTGACCAAGTTTCAGAACTATAAATTTGATTTGGAGAAATCTGACTTCCGTTATCAAACATGAACATTGCAAATCGTTCCTTGCCCATTTTCACTTGAATAAACACATTTTTTGTTTTCTTTTGTGCACATTAACCTTTTTATCAGGATAACATTTTCAGGAACATAAGCATTATAAACTATAGCTTCTACAGATATTTTGCTCTACACAATGTGGCCAGTTTAATCAGGAGCAAATTTGATTAGAATGTGCTAATTCATGATCTTTTAAATTGCTCTTTAGTCATTTCAAGGGAGAATAAGGAAATGTTTAACATCTTTTATATTCCTTTCCCTTCCTCCTTAGTTACAGATACAAGTGTTCTTCACCATAGAGGGATAGTAAATCATACTGTACTTAAAACAGAAGAAGAGTTTTCATGTTCAATGTCTATTACTCCAAAGGCAACAACTGCATCCAAAATAAAATGGCACATTTAGTAAAAAAAAAAAAAAAAGTAATTTTTTTCTGAGTAAGTGATCATTTACAATTTGAAATAAAATGTTGTATTTTACTGAAAGTACTTAAAGTTGTTGTTATAGATACTGATGGGTTAACGTTAGAATATGCAGATTCTTATAATTTCAATATTCACATTTATTCCATTTTTAAGTAAACATGAACCCATAAATTAGATATTCTTAAAAAGAAGCATTCTGGAACTTCCACTTCTGCATTATGGAGTAGATGTATTTTTCTCTACTTCTCCTAGTAAGTACAACTAAAAACTCTGGACATTATATATAAAATGAACATGAGATGATTCTGAAAGGCAAAGAGCAGAAAGCAGACCCGCTAGGGACCTCAGATCCCAAAGAACAACACAGTGGTAAATTCTCTTGGTTTTTTGTTTTTGTTTTTGTTTTTGTTTTTTGCCTTATGTATTTGGGACTTGGAGTTGAGAAGCTGGCAACTCTGAAATACCAACAGACACTGACCAAAAGAAAAAAAAAGCCTCAAGAAAACCATGCTCTCTACAGCAAGGAAGGAAAGGGACTGCCTGAGTAGACAGAAAACTTTTACATTAATAACAGCTTGACCTAAGCCAAACACCACAGAAAAAACACTGCAGTTCTATCCCAACTGAAACCAGCAAAGACCAAGTGGAGATCCACCCTTAGTGGATTGTAAGAAGGTGACCCTATACTCTCTCCAGAGTGGTTTCAGAGCGAGGTAGAGAGCCAGGACATTCACCCACACTGGTCTGTAACATTCCCCATCGCCCCTTAGGTGTCTGTGGAGACCATGTGGGGAGCCTGGACTTCCACCCCCTGCTGACAGTTAAAAGGCACTCCTCCTTGGGGTGCTGTCAGAAAAGACCAAGAAGGGAGTCAGCCTAGCAATGAGGCCATCCCATTGTGGTGTCAATGGAGACCACGTGGGGAGTAGAACTCATATCCCCACCCATCAGCAACAAGGAGCTCCCCACCTTGGGTGTCAACAGAAGCTGCCTGGGGAACCTAAACTTCTACTTCTACTGACACCCTCACTTCCCCGATTATATTAATACCAGACAAAGTAGACTTCAGAGCAAACAAAACTACCAGAGACCAAGAGGGACATTATATAAGGATAAAAGTGTCATTCCACCAATAAAAGACATAGCTATCTTAAAAGTGTATACAACAAAAAACAAAAATATGGGCGCCTGGGTGGCTCAGTCAGTGAAGCAAATGACTCTTGGTTTCAGCTCAGGTCATTATCTCAGGGTCATGAGATGGAGCCCCGCATGGGGCTCTGCGCTCAGTGGGGAGTCTGCTTGAGATTCTCTCTCTCCTTCTCCCTCTGGCCCACACACTCTCACTCTCTCTCTAAAATAAATAAATAAATCTTTAAAAAAAAAAAAAACAGAAAAATATATGAAATAAACATCGAGAGAATTGAAAGAGGAAATAGACACGTCCACAATTATAGTTGGAAACTTCAATACTCCTTGCTCAATTGATAGAACAATGAGACAGAAAAGCAGCAAAGATATAGAAGAACTCAACAACACAATCAACTCAGAGGATCTAATAGGCATTTACAGAACACTTCACTCAACAAGGCAGAGTACTCATTCTTTCCGAGTGCTCACAGAATATATACCAAGGCAGACCATGTCCCCGGCCATAAAACAGATCTCAACAAGTTTAGAACTGAAATCATACAGAGTAGGTTCTCAGACACAATGGGTTCAAACCAGAAATAAAAAACAGAAAGACAGGGGCGCCTGGGTGGCTCAGTCGTTGGGCGTCTGCCTTCGGCTCAGGTCATGATCCCAGGGTCCTGGCATCGAGCCCCGCATCGGGCTCCCTGCTCTGCGGGAAGCCTGCTTCTCCCTCTCCCACTCCCCCGCTTGTGTTCCTGCTCTCACTAACTCTCTCTCTTTGTCAAATAAATAAATAAAATCTTTAAAAAAAAAAAAAACCAGAAAGATAACAGGAAAATCTCCAAACACTTGGAAACTAAACAACATACTTCTAAATAATCCATGGGTCAAAAAGGAAATCCCAGGGGAAATCAAAACAATATACTAACTGAATGAAAATGAAAATACAAAATATCAAAATGCGTAAGGCACAACTAAGGCAATGCTAAGAGGAATTTCCAGCACTAAATACCTATATTGGAAAAGAAGAAAAGTCTCATATCAATAACATAATGTCCCACCTCAAGGACCTGCAAGAAGAAGAGCAAACTAAAACCAAAGCAAATAGAAAGAAGGACATAATAAAGATAAAAATGGAAATCAATACAATTAAAAAAAACAGTGGAGAATATCAATGAAACAGAGAGTTAGGTCTTTGAAAAGACAATAAAATTGACAAACTTCTAGTAAGTGAACAAAGGGAAAAAAAAGAGAGAAGACACGCAATAAATTATAGAAAAGGAGAACAGATTAGTGGTTGCCTTGGGGTTGAGGAGGAGGAGATGTGTGTCTATAGAATGGCAACAGAAGGAGAATCTTTTGGAGATGGAAAAGTTCTGTATCTTGACTCTATCAATGTCAATAAGCTGGTAATGATATTGCACTATGCTTTTGTAAGATGTTACCACTGGGAGAAGCTGGGTAGAGGGTACAGGGCTCTCTCTGTATTATTTCTTACAACTGCATATAAATCTACAATTATCCGAATAAGTTAATTTTTTTCAAAAGAATCAATGTGTGCTAACTTGAAAAAACACAATATATATAAAAATATTACTTCATTTTAGTACATGATGATTTGCCACAAGGTTGTTGTAAAAAACAAAGGTAAATAAGAAATGTTAAAATACGACTATTTTATAATTTTGCAAAAACATTTCCTTTATAAAGTGAAGTTTCCTTAATGCATATAATGCCTTCTTAGAAAATTATTGTAATATTAATATACCAAATTTGACTCTAATTCGGAAAGGATTGAAAGAATATTTTTAAAGAGAGTAAATTTCTCTGGACATTCTACTTTCCACAGTCCAAAGAGAAAGGTGAGCTGGTCTATAATAAGGAATTTTGTTTGGAACTCAGGATTGGTCATAGAGTCTAGTATTAATGAGCCAAATAATAAATCAGTTTTATTAACTTTTTACTCCATATTTTTACACAGGCCTCAAAAAAGTTCATACAGACCTATTAATATTTTATTTTACTTTACTTAAATACTGATTTCATTCTCAAGAGTATGATTCCCTTGAGAGTAGCTGAAGTTTTTATATTGTGAAGTGAATTTGAGAATGAAACATATTTTTAATTATTTAGAATTTATTGTCTATAATATTGGGTTCGAATAGAGAAGAGGATTCTGTTATAATAATCTGATAACTTTGGGGAAAATATTGAACCATCCACCTTTAATTAAAACACCAACTATGAAAGTGTTTCCCCATTTGTCCTTTTTAAATTCAAAATAAAACAAGTTATATGGATAAAACACACAGCATAAATGCTCACACACACACACACACACACACACACACACACAACCCAAACACAAATGTCCCTATTTCTAAAATTTTTTAATCCTTTCACAAACTGACCTCTAACTCAGAACTAAATCTAAAGACCAGTCCATTTTGCACATTAGGCAGTAAATCATAAAACTTCCATGACCCTGTTCATGCAGGAAGCAAACTGAAAATATTTTAAGAATACAATGGATCTATCTGTGGCCTCATTCAAAATCAGTTAGGATTTCAGCATTAGGAGAGTGATCACATAGAACGATCATCCTTCACACCTATCATCCACTCTTTCTCTTTCATTTTAACCACACGAATTTATTAGGTATTCACAGAGGTCCAATTACTACTTAGAAACCAAGCATAGTTAATTTTTTAACTCATCTAATGATTATAGAGATGGAAAACAGATTAGTGGTTGCCAGATATTGGAGAGAGCAGGGGACAAGGTAGAAGGAAGAGGTTGTGGCTACGGAAAGGTAGCAGGAGGGATTCCTGTGTTGAAACTGTTCTGTATCTTGACTATGGTGGTGGTCAAGGGCATCTGTGCATCTGATAAAAACTGCATAAAACTCAATGCACACACATACCAATGAATACATATAAAACCAGTGACAGCTGAATTAAGTAGGTGGATTATACAATATCAATTTCCTGCTTGGGCTATTGTATTATAGTTACAAAAGATGTCACACAGGGAGAAATTGGGTAAAAGGTATATACTATCCCTGTATTATTTCTTACACCACATGTGAATCTACAGTTTTCTCAAAATACTTTCTTCATTTGTGTAATAAAGAGTTTTTAGTGAATTGTATTTTTTTTTAAGATTTTATTTATTTATTTGACAGAGAGAAGCACAGCAAGAGAAGGAACACAAGCAGGGGGAGTGGGAGAGGGAGAAGCAGGCTTCCCACCGAGCAGGGAGCCCGATGTGGGGCTTGATCCAAGGACCCTGGGACCATGACCTGAGCTGAAGGCAGATGCCCAACGACTGAGCCACCCAGGCGCCCCGTGAATTGTGTTTAGTTTAATGATTATAACCATGACAGAGAAAGACCAACTAAATTTTAAATTAAATGCAATTAAATCTATTAATTTGAGCTAAATTAAGTTCAAATATATTAAGACTATTTGGCAAAGAATTTGAGTGCAAAAGAAGTCATGCATTAGATAGTTCCCCATAATTTATAGGCTTCTATAAATATGAAAGATTTCCTATCTTCTAAAAGAAAACCAATTAGAACTGACAATTTTTAAATTCCCACCCATTACCAGATCTCCCAAGCAAGAGATTAATTGTCAACTATTAATCATCAACTAATTTAAAATAACTCCCTTGGCAATTCACTGAAGTAACTGTGTGTATCTTCTTCAAAAGTAATTTACTTATTTTACAGAAAGTTGCCATCAAAACACAAATTCAGAATTAGCCAAGTTAAGAACTATGCCCCCAGGCAGGTGTGTGCAATGTTCAATCCTCAAGTCAAAAGCTCCATTTTCAAATCTCAGCAAAATTGGCCCAAAAGCTTTAGTTACTTAAAAACCTAACTAGCTAGTATCTAAAATGGCTTTCGAAATCATTCCACACTAAGAATTTGGGAAGTTTTCTATGAACACAGAAAAGCTGAAAATTTGCTTTGAATGGGGAAATACAGGATTTCAAAAACAGGCATACCCTGTTTTACTGCACTTTGCTTTATTGCACTTCTCAGATGCCGCGTGTTTTTTTTATAAATTGAAGGGCGGTGGGAACCCTGCATCAGACGAGGCTATCGACGCCATTGTTCCAACAGCATTTGCTTATGTCATGTCTCTGTGTCACATTTGGGTAATTCTCCCAATATTTCAAACTCTTTCATGTGTTACCATATTTCTTATGGTGATCTGTGATCAGTGCTTATGACCCACTGAAATCTCAAGTGATGGTTAGCATTTGCTCAGCAATAAAGTACTTTGAATTAAGATATGTACATTGTTTTTTTTCAGACATAATGCTATTACACACTTAATAGGCTACAATATAGTATAAATAAAATTTTTGGGCGCCTGGGTGGCTCAGTTGGTTAAGCGACTGCCTTCGGCTCAGGTCATGATCCTGGAGTCCCGGGATCGAGTCCCACATCGGGCTCCCTGCTCAGCAGGGAGTCTGCTTCTCCCTCTGACCCTCACCCCTCTCATGTTCTCTCTCTCATTCTCTCTCTCAAATAAATAAATAAAATCTTTAAAAAAAAAAAAAAAAAAAAAATTTTTATATTCACTGGGAAACCCAATAATTTATTTGACTCACTTTCTTGCAATATTTACTTTATTACAGTGGTCTGAAACCAAACCTGCAGTATTCCAGGGTAGGCCTGTGGATCTTAAGTGTTCTCACCACACACACACACACACACACACACACAAAGTGAGGTGATGGATGTGTTAATTAACTTGATAATGATAATCATTTCATAATTTGCATATATATATATATTATTGTGTTGTACACCTTTAAAAGAATCACATTGTACAACCAAAAAAAAAAAAAATGAAACACAATACAAAATAAATAAGCTACCCCCACCCTAACAAACAATGTTGGCCTGTTTGGGGATGTAACAAATCATCAAGAAGACGATTGTTTCCTTCAGGCAGTTGGCAACCAGAATTTGAGACAGAAAATCAGGCTGCAGGCCAAATGGCAGTGCAAACATCCCATCCATCTGTATCCTATCGTGTCACCAGCCAGGCAACACATCTGTCACAAGGCATGGCTGTGGGATCCCGAGAAAGAACAATGGCTGGGAAAAATAACATGGTTGATATCCAATGGGAATGAGAAGGCTAATTTTGAGCAAAAGCAATGAGGTAAAATCACCATTAATAATAAGGTCAAGAAACGATAAGGTAAGCTTCACATAGTAGAAACCCTGTGCACTCATGAGCTGTAACAACTATGCATGTATATTAAGAGAATAATGAAAAATTAGTATGAGAACTTTCTGTGACCTCTCAAAAAAGGGATGAATGCTGGAATGAAACTTTGGTTTCCCTAATTTCTGACATAAGGAGGTAACCACCTATCACACAACAGCTAGCTGTATGGATAAAAAAGAGGAGGTCGAGGTGTGACTGTTTTTAGATGGTTGAATGTGTAATGGTGTGCAGGTAGTAGGAAAAGGTAACATGGAATGAGGAATTTAGTCAATAGATCTGGGAATAATAAAGAGGTTCTAAATCAGTGAGAAGTGAGAGTCCACATGGTCTTACTGGAGGTAAAATAAAACTTAACCCAGCGGGCCAGGGGTGGGGGGGAGCAGGAAAGAGCTATATTTGACGAGACTGTGTGAGATCAGTGTAGTCTGGGACACAAATTTTGGACAGATGAGGGGATAGACATAAAAGGCAGCCATCCAACAATACAGTGTCCTATCAAGTTGACTTCCCTCCCAAAGGAATCATCATCACTCAAAGGTTGTATTAAACATTAATTCAAATGTAGAAATCTTTCTAAGAATACTGAACATGATCTGTTTGAAAAGGTGGGCATATGTTTGACTCTGTTTCTATTTCCAGTGATTATCACAGTGTCCAGCACATGTGAGACCCTCAAAGTACTTGCTGAACTGAATTGTCATGAATAGAAGGTCACAGGTTTTTTATTGTTGTGTTTTAATTGATATATAATTGATGTGTAATGCATTGTATTATTTCCAGGCATACTGATTTGATATTTGTATATATCGTGAAATGATCATCACAATAAGTCCATTTAACATCTGTTACCATATATTTACAAAATTTTTTTCTCGTGATGAGAAATTTTAAAATCTACTCTCTTAGCAACTTTCAAATACGCAATACAGTGTTATAACTGTGGTCATCATGCTGCACATTATACCCTCATGACTTACTTATTTTAAAACTGGAAGTTTGTACCATTGACCACCTTACCCATTTTGCCCTGTTTGGATGGGTTTTTTTGTTTGTTAAGTAAGGTGTTCTGGTTTTTTTAACAGCTTTATTGAAATACAAAGAACTAGGGGTGCCTGGGTGGCTCAGTCAGTTAAAGCGTCCAACTCTTGGTTTTGGCTCAGGTCATGATTTCAGGGTCATGGGATCAAGCCCCACATCGGGTTCCATGCTCAGTGCAGAGTCTACTTGTCCCTCTCCCTCTGCTCCTCCCCCTCCAACCACCCCCCGCCCCAGTTTGCGTGCACACACACACACACACACACTCTCTCTCAAATAAATAAGTAAAATCTTTAAAAAAAAAAAAAAAGAAAAAGAAATACAAAGAACTACATATAGTTAATGGGTACAATTTGATGGGTTTGGACATATGCAAACACTTATGATACCATCACCAAAATTGAGGAAATAGATGTAGCCAACATCTTCCTCAGGTAGGTCAGGAGCGACAGTATGACTCTTGGGCACTTACTACACTATTAGCATGAGTGGTAAAAAATGTGATAAACTCACAAACAAAATGCCATTCCTAATATATTACCAATCTGGTGGGAAACAGAAGCATGCTGTGTCTTTTGGATTGATTTTAAAAGGCATTTTTAAGACTGCAGGAAAGCCCCACATGTCTCCTTATGGTTTCTTCTAGTTTTTTAGATATCTATAAGTTCAATTAATCAACATGAAAATTGTGTTTAAGTTTTGCTTACATGACTACCCAAAAGCTTCTGGATGTCATGCCTTACAGACTTTATTCATCTAGGAAATAAGATGCCAGAATATATATTGAGAGGAGAAGTTCCACCTTGGTGCTCATTATATGCATGAGCGCCTTTCTGAAGGCAGATTCTCCCGTGGTGTAGGCAGAAGAATATGCAAGCTTAGACATATCTCATGCCCACAAAATTGGTTTAAATGCATTGTTAAACATAATCTTTGCTCTCGGAAAGTGTATTTAAAAAAATAACTAAAAAATTTTTTCTCATAGAAAACAGATCTAGCCTGATTATATAAGTAAGGAAAGTGACAAGAAGTACACATTATTCTCATTTAAGAAATTGTAGCCAGTTTGCAATTTGATGTAAATGGTTTCATAAAGAAGAGGCAGAAGTTTACCTTAATTACACAAAGAAGTCTGTTCCAATCTAGTCACATAAATATTTAGCCAGATAGTATTAAGCAACACTTTTGTTTGTTTGCTAGGTTTTTAAGTATGTTAACAATATGTATCTTGTTAGTAACAAGAGTATTTGACTTATTTGCTAATTCAAGCCGCAATATATAATAGGTCTTGTACCTATGATCATGCAAACACTTAACCAATATTTCATGAGTATCTACTAGGTACTATATGCTGTAGAAAAGTGTGCAAGACTGCTGAGTCACAGATCTGTACCTCTGAAACAAATAATGCAATATATGTTAAGAAAAAAAAAAAGAAGAAGGTAGCAGGAGGGGAAGAATGAAGGGGGGGGAAATTGGAGGGGGAGACGAACCATGAGAGACAATGGACTCTGAAAAACAAACTGAGGGTTCTACAGGGGTGGGGGGTGGGAGGATGGGTTAGCCTGGTGACGGGTATTAAAGAGGGCACGTTCTGCATGGAGCACTGGGTGTTATGCACAAACAACAAATCATGGAACACTACATCAAAAACTAATGATGTAATGTATGGTGATTAACATAACAATAAAAAATTTTTTAAAAAAGAATCATTTCTTGCCCTCAAGTAATCCACTATCTGTTGCAGAACATCAAAACAATTAATATGTCATATTTTTAAAGAAATAGCATACCAGGGGCACCTGGGTGGTGCAGTCAGTTATGTGTCCAACTCTTGGTTTGAGCTCAGGCCATGATCACGGGGTCCAGGGATCCAGCCCCGTGTCAGACTCTACACTCAGTGTGGAGTCTGCTTGAGATTCTCTCTCTCCCTCTCCCCCTGCCCCTCCTTCTCATGCTGTCTCTCTCTAAAATAAATAAATAAAATCTTCTAAAAAAAGAAATAGCATATCATTTATGACTTTAAAATAAAAATTATACATGATATAATTCAGAACTTTCCACACTAGCCTTCCATTAAACAACTTAATAAAATTAGCACTGATGAACATGAGCAAATACCATACTTGATAAATCTTTAGAAGCAGTCCCATTGAAGTAATAAACAAGATAAGATGCCTGTAATAATTACTACCATTCAACACTACATTGGGAGTTCTAGTTAATGCAGTAAGATAAGACAAAGGATAAAAAGAAATAACAGATACAGTTATTGAAGAAAATTGTTACTGCTTTGGAATAAACTTGGTAGGTATGAATCAGTAAATAAAAATAATCAATTCTCTATACCAGCAATAGCCAATTAGAAAAATATAGAAATGATGATGATGAGGATAATAGCACGTGTAATGGCTAACAGAGTGAGCAAACTCTGTGACAGGTAATGCATTAAATGCTTCTCCTGAGGTTTTCATGGTATATAATCCACACACCAACTCAATGAATTTAGCATTAGGTTATCCCCATTTTTCAAATGAAGAAACTGAGTTTTTGAGATGTTAGTAACAGCTAAAGAGTAGGAAATGTACATCCCAAATCCAGTTCTGATATCAAGTTTCATAATCTTAACCATTTTATATACCTCCTTCCCCCTGCAGAAACTTACGATTTACTTTCTTTGAGCATCTACAAAATTCCACCAGCCAATAGAACAACTGTCAAGCTCAACACTGAGCCTGCTTTATCAGTTATTAGGACAAGAGAGCTCTGGAAACACCAAACTCTCCTAAAGACCAACAGCACTTTTCCCTCCATCTCCATGACCAGATGCAGGTTCCGTGACCTCTGCCTCTTAGAATAGAGTGACCGTTTTAAAATTAAAACAGGTGTAAATGATTAGAGACTTGAGTTCCAAGTGGGATCAAAGAGGATGAATTTTCTTAAAATGAAAAAAAAATACAAATGAGCTTATTCAAACATTTATGCAGAACCTACTACCCAAAGATACCACACTGATTGTCACAGGGTATTTCAAATTGTTTATTAGTCCCTTTTTCCCTGTGAATTTACAATTTAGGGGTAATCTTCCAGAAAACCTATCTGCTTACCCTCTTTTAAGCAAGTTAACCAGTCCTTTTACTTCCATTACACCCTCACTGAGAATATCATTCACACATGTGGTTTCAGGTACTCCCTATAAAGTGCTGATGCGAAATCCAGAGCTTTCTTAAGCTTTATAATCCGATATCCAACCAGCTACTAAATATCTCAGGCATCTCACGCTCAGCTTATCTAAAAATTTCACTCATCATATCTGCCCCAATCCACTCTTCCTCCAGCTGAATGTACCTTCTATCTCTTGAATCCATCTGCCTTCTTGCATCTCCAATTCCACAAGGACACACCAGTCAGAAGAGCTGCAACTGCCTTCTGATTAGTTGCTCTGTCTTCAGAATGACTTCTTCAAAGGGGGAGACAGATATTAATCAAGTACTCAGATCAATAAATGTAAAATTATAACATCTATCAGTACTATGAATAAAATGTCCAGTTGCTGTCAGAACGCAATTGGGTTCTGAAGGAGAAACTGTAAGGAATAGAAGGAACAGTGTTGGAAGCAGAGAGAATAACCCTGCAAAATACACACACACACACACACACACACACACACACCATTTAAAAGTCTTCAGTGGCTCCCAATTGTGTTTAGAAATAATCTCAATCTAATAATCATCCCATTAAATAGCCCTTAACTAATCTACTAATAGAAAAGAGCTGGCATTTTCATTATCCAACACCTTAAGGCTTTTGTGTGTTTGCACACTTTTCAATTCAGTATTCCCATGTGCCATGAGATAAACACCATCATCACCATCACTTTTGATTGGAGGAAATGGAGGCTCAGAAGGTACCCTGGGCTGCCTAAAGTCACACTTCCATTAAAAGATTTAAAGAATAACTCAGGGAGAAGACAAAACCCAAACAGAGGGGAAAGAACGAACATGGATTCTAGTGGATGACAAAACCAACTGAAGCTCAAGAAGGAAAACAGGGACACCTGGATGGCTCAGTCGTTAAGCGTCTGCCTTTGGCTCAGGTCATGATCCCGGGGTCCTGGGATCGAGCCCCACATCGGGCTCCCTGCTTGGCGGGAAGCCTGCTTCTCCCTCTCCCACTCTGCCTGTTTGTGTTCCCTCTCTCACTGTCTCTCTCCGTCTGTCAAATAAATAAAAAATTAAAAAAAAAAAACAGGAAAACAAATGGAATGTGTGAATGTTAGTTGAAAATGTTCTATTTTTATTCATGAAGAATTGAGGAAGTTCCAAGGAAGTGAAACCTCTCTGTGCATGGCCAGGAAAAGGCCACACCTAGCTCCCTTCTATCTTGCAGCTTCTAGGCTGCCGAGGCTGAGGATTCTACCTGAAATTAGTGCAGCCACAGAGAAGTCCACCGCCTCCGGGACACAAGGCTTCCCCATGCCTGGAAGACGAATGAAAACTGTCCTGGCTGTCAGTAGGAAAGCAGAACAAACCAACCACTGGCTCTTTAACTACAGTAGTGCTTATGGAAATAGGCATGATGCAGACATGATCAGCAGTCAAGTTTCAGTTTGATTTCGCTAAGAATAGTCCCTTAGCTTACCATCTTGGAGAAGCTGCCTACATCCTAATTATGTCCTCATTCTTAAATCTACCAATGATGGCTTGTTGCTAGTTCCACCTGCTATCACCACAATCTCCAATTGACACAGAGATTGAGATATGGCTGTAGGCTTATTTATTTATTTATTTATCTATCTATCTCCCCTTTTCTCTCTAGACCCCACTTCTACTTCTCTACCTCCCCATATGCAACCACTATGTGAAATTTATATACACATATATCTCTTATCTGGATGCTTACACAGTATGTATTGCTGCTTTATGTACATGTATTGAAATGTATGTAAATGGTACTATGTAATATATCTCATTGTTTATATGCTATAGCTTATCCTGTTTGAAAGCTCTCATACATGCTGTTTTGTGTACATTGAATCTACTGCTTTTTTTTTAAAGATTTTATTTATTTATTTGACATTGAGAGAGAAAGCAAGAGAGGGAACATAAGCAGGGGGAGTGGGGGAGGGAGAAGCAGACTCCCTGCTGAGCAGGGAGCCCGATGCAGGGCTCGATCCCAGTACACTGGGATCATGACCTGAGCCGAAGGCAGACGCCCAATGACTGAGCCACCCAGGTGCCCCTGAATCTACTGCTTTTTATTTTGCCTAGTGTACCCCATTATGAACACCCAAGTTGACCCCAACACCACAGAATTATTGCAATAACCATTATGAACTTGTCTAAGAAATTCCTCGGGATATATACACAGGGGTGGATATTGTTGGGACAGAGGGCTATATAGACACAATTTAGCTAAGCCGTGCCTAAATGATATCCACAGTGAGGACACCAATCTGAGGGGTGGGTTCCAGGGTGGAAGCCAGGGTGTGAATCATGACTACTCTACTTGTTAGCTGTGTGACCTGAGAATATTACCTAACACGTCTTAGCCCCATTTTCTCACTTATGAAATGAAAAATTACGGTGCCTATCTCATAAAGTTACTATGAGAATCAAATGAGATAATAATAGATTAAAGTGCTTAGCACAGTATTTTGTACTTGGTAGGTAAATAAATATTATCACTGATTATCACCCCCTCCCCCCAAGTATGAGATTTCTGATTCCCCAATGGTCTCTGAATCTGCACACTGGAAGGTCAGCAGAGCTAAGCCTTCTCACTGAACAGAGTAAGAGTAGAGACATCAAGTTTCATGCCCAAGGAGGTTGCATGTTTCCAGAGGAGGAAATTTAATGTGGCTTTTGGGTTCCCAGGTTACTGCTCCTTTCCCCACATCAGAATGTCCATGACAGTGTTGATATTCCACTCGGGCAAAAAAATGAATGATGACTGAAAAACAAAACCTGCCCATGCGCATCTGTTCACACCTAGTACTGTATGGAACTTACATACTTCCCCTCAATATGTCATGGTCTTCTGGGAATTTTCTCTAGTCATGGTGATGGGTTTGTACCCACTTGCAGGCACGTACACTGTGAGCGTCACACTGATCTGCAGCCACGGAGCCTGCAGAAGGTGACTGAATCACATGGGGTCAGCCCATTCTCGAGCCCAGCAAAACCAGTGTTGTCCCTTGATAATCTTGTAAGGAAGGCAGACACAGAGATGCACCACTGGCACAGTCCTTCCAGAAAGAACCAACTATTTGTCTGTAAGGAGTGTGGTGGCCTGACAGCCTCCAGCTGCAGTACTTTCAACCATCTGTCTCAGCTTTGGAGCCAAGTGCACATGATATAAACAGTGCTGAACTAATGAGCAAACCACAGTCGGAGTACCAGGACCTGGCCATTTTGTCGCCACATGGGACTCCTCTGATGGGCAACCTTTACTCCCGAGCTCTCCATGAGGTTGGCCAAGACTTTGCCAGATATGCATCCTGGTCTGAGGTTCTCCCTGTCCAAATCTACTTTCTCACTCTTTTCTCTTTCACAGGTATTCCTCCCCAGTAAACCTACGGTACAGCTGATTCCATCTCAGAGTCTGTGTCCAGAAGGACCCACTGACACAGCAAACAAAATACTACACATATTTATACAGTGCTCCCCATTCCCATGGGATAATCTGACTTTAAGAAATGTATTACTGGGCACTGTAATGACACTTGATACGTGAACACATGAGTTTTGAACTGCACATCTTCATCAACCAAAAACGACAGGGATCTTTGAAAACAATTGACAGGTACTAGTCTATATTATCTATTTTGTGATGTGATCCAATGTTTATTAAATATGAAACATTTGTTCTACACAAGCTGTTCTGCTTTGATACATTCCGTTTGTTGTTCTATCAATATATTTTCTAAATTTAATATACATATTAGCTGGGAATGAAGATGAACAGACTGAAGATCAGAGAAGGTGTCAACATGTCAATGTAAATCATTTTATTTTAACCTTCAGATTTTGCTTAAAGGGCCAAAAATGTAATGTGTTACCACAAACTATCATTTCATACATTCTTAATTTATAAACATAAATGGAAGTCAATTTAAAGCAATGTATCTCAACCAGGGCTGATTTTGCCTCCCAAGAGACATTCGGCAACATCTAGAGACATTTTTTGGTTGTCACAACGGGGCAGGGGCGGGGGAAGAGGGGATGGGACGACGGGACATGCTACTGGCATCTAGTGGAGAGGATAGGAATGCTGCTAAATATCTTACAAGGTCCAAGACAGTCCCCACAACAAAGAACTATATGGCCCAAAATGTCAAGAGTGCCAAGGTTGAGAGAACTTGGTTTAAAATTATAGAAAAGTGTCCAATGTCCTGAGTGTTTTATTGAAAACTAAAAGTAAAAGAAATATTCTACCCACAATCTCATAGTGATATTTTGTTGTTGTGCTAATCAATATCTCCCCATTCCCTTAAAAAAAGTAATCTGGAACACGGAATAAAATAAATGATTACAATTCATTTGCCCCTTATACAAGGAAGCAATGTTTTTAAGCATATTATTCAAATACCTTAATGAGACAGAAATGCAGGACGTACATTAGAGATCACCAGAGTTCCATAACTGTCACCAAATCCTCAGGATTTCTTTTTTTTTTCCATTTGCTCATATTCCTTCTGTTACCTTGGTGAAATTTTTCAGGTTTGAGCATACCCTACTTTCAAGTATCCATTGCTATTATTAGTCAATGTATAATACACATACTGTTTGATTTTTTAACATAACAAGTTTGCGTTAAACATCCCAGTCATGCTAGGTAAAGCCCAGTATTGAGCAGGGCAAGGCACTTTTTCCGTTAACATATGTGGCCATGTGGTAAATAATAATAATAATAATAATAATAATAATAATAAAATTTTTTAATTGCGCTTTTAGGATAATTGACATTTAAATTGATCATCTGAGAGCCAAGAATATAGTATTAAGTTTAGATACTATTAGTACATAAATCGATGCCTTAATTTTCTCATGGTTAAAGAATTTTAAAACGAAAAAAACTTGGGGCTCCATTTGACGGTCAAGGGGCGCCCCCTGCTGAACAGAAGAGAGAAATAACGTTGATACAGTTTAAATTCACAGGGCTCTTACACTGCATTACACCCATCACTACACGCATTTCCATACAGCTCATCCGAAAAGCTGAGTGTAAACCCCACATTTTATTTGGCTCAAAAAAATATGAGGTTGAATTGTGACTTGCACATTAGAAAGGTCCTATTCTAAAAGATCACCCAGAAAATCTCTAAGTATTAGCAGCATGACATGACAACTAACACTTACTCTTAACATTAACAAACTGAGCTTTACTTAACACTGTATTTTTGTCCTATCAAGTCTCTTCGCTTTAATGATATGTGACTCTCTATCAGGGAGAGCCAGTTATCCTTTCAGTCAGTAGTTACTATCGATCCTAGAAGTTTAAGTTCTCAAAAGTGACAGTAAATTGCCAGCCAACAAAAATAATTTGGATTAATTAAACGGGAACTAAGGAGTCTAAAGTCAAGAAAAGTTCGTTCACCTCCCAGTCTGGCCCTCCTGATCCAGAACCGGTTGTAAATTAAATATCCCCTTACTTTGCAGATGCCAAAACGCTGGTCTGAATGGTACCCACCCCAGGACACTCAACCTAAAATATATCTTTGCAGCTCCACTAAATGCCTGTCAAACCCTGAGAGATGCGTGTCTGTGTGTCTGTGTGTGTGTGTGTGTGTGTGTGTGTCTGGATGTGTTAGCGTGAGCCCGTGCGCCTCGGGCTCCGTCTCCCTAACGCCGAGTCCGGAGGCTCCGGGAAGCAGGTGTCGCGGGGCACCTGCTCTTACCTGGGCTCCGGCGAGAAGGCAAGCGCCGAACAGCAGCCACCCCCAGACGTAGGGCGATGCTCCCGGGCCGGCCATGCCGGGACCAGCCCGAGCGAGAAGCAGGGACGCTCTCCCGGAGCCCGGAGAGGCTCCCAACTCGCAACTTGGCGGGTGCGGGGCAAACTTGTGGCCGGGAGCGCGGCGCAGCTGGGGCGGCTCAAGCGCGTGTCGGATCTCGGTCCCGCGCGCCGAGGCCCGCGCCTTGGTCGGGTCTGCAGGGGAGAGCGGCCCCGCAAGGCCCGCGTGGGAGGAGGGGGCGGGCGGACCCCGCGGATCCCGGCGCGCCGCGCGTGGTTGCAGGAGGGGCGGGGAAGCGCTCGCGCTCCCGCTCAGAGTCACCGCGTCCTGCAGCCCAGGGGACCCGAAGGCAACGGATCCCGAGCGCTGCTGTCGCCACCCCCAGCTCGCGCCGTCTCTACTTCCGTCCGCTCTGTACCGGGTTCCGACCCCCTGTCCCTAGGGGCCCCTGGGTCCTCAGGGAGTGGTCTGGAAGTTCCCTGCTGTCCAGCCGCGCGCTGACCACCAGTCACCGGAGGCCCTGGATAGCGGGGCTGAAGGCTTCGGAGGCCTGGCGGGTGCTGCACCTGCGGCTGTGTGTGTGAGCAGTCTCCGCAACCCTCTCAAGTTCTCCGATTCCCTTTCTCCTAACCACTATTAATAGCGTGCGTGCGTGTGTGTGTGTGTGTGTGTGTGAAAGAGAGAGAGATTGAGAGAGAAGGAAGAAGGGAGGGAGATTCTACTCCAGCAGAAATCTCTAGGTCAAAATTTTTTTGTATCATTTTGTGAGTTTGGGATCCAGGTTTCATTGAAAGACAACTAATAATCATTTATAGGGGTGTGTGTGTGTGAAAGAGAGAGAGAGATTGACAGAGAAGGAAGGAGGGAGGGAGATTCTATCCCAGCAGAAATTTCTGGATCAAAATTTCTTTGAATCATTTTGTGAGTTTGGGATCCAGGTTTCATTGAAAGACAACTAATATTTGTTTATAGGTGTGTGTGTGTTTAGATATCTTCATTAGGGGTGTGTGTGTGTGTGTGTGTGTGTGTGTGTGTGTGTTTAGATATCTTCATTAGGGGTGTGTGTGTGTGTGTGTGTGTGTGTGTGTGTGTGTTTAGATATCTTCATTAGGGGTGTGTGTGTGTGTGTGTGTGTGTGTGTGTTTAGATATCTTCATTTGGGACAAGACCTGTTCCTTTATTTTTCTTATAGGCGTAATCATCAAAATGCCAGAGAACTTCTTTTGAGACATTGAGTCCAGGAATATTTAGTCTCTCAGGATCTGATCCAATTGGGAAAGAATGATTCCCACAGACAAAACACAATAATTCCCTCTCCTCTTGACAATGAGGATCTGAGGTTTGTCACCATCAGCTTTCATATGAGTGCTAAAGTGTGAAAACTGGGTTTGCTTTTAAAACTTCTAGATTATTAATGGTTGGCCACGCTAAAACACTAGAAAGGGATAATTTTTATTTCTATTTCTACATGTCTGGAATGTTCACTCCTCTATTTTAATAGCATTGTTTATATTATGTGTATGTATTGTGAACAACCTCATGCTTTTTGGAAGAAGCAAAATCTAAATTATACAACATATGCACAGGCACACACCAGTAAAATTACCAAGTAAAATTCACTTTCTACCTACTCTATCAAAGGTTTATAGCACTCTCTATGGTGACTATTACCTAAAGTCTTCAGTTTGATTAAATTATTTAGAACTACTGTTACATTATCCTACTCAAGCAAGAAAATAATGGTAATAGTATAAGACTGATAGATTAGATATCTCTCTATCAGTATAAAGCATTAAGTGCTTTATTACATTGCAGTTACTCTTTTAAGGACTTTACATAAAATGAACTAATCTTTCCATTAACCCTGTGAGATGGGCATTATTGTTATCCATATTTATAGATGAGGAAACGGTAAGTCACTTGCCTAAGGTCAAGGTATTCTATCATTGTGGCACTACTAATCATGTGTTCTCCTATTTGTGCAAAAGTATTATCACAGATTTTTTCCATACTCCTTGGGCCTCACAAAACCAGAAACACTTTTCCAGCCAGTTTTTATTTTCATTTTTTTGTTTTTCATCCTCCCTTAACCAGAGAATAATTTACTGTGCATTATGGCACTGGTTCTGAGCCAGGGACAATTTTGTCCCCCAAGAGACATCTGGCAATGTCTGGAGACAGTTTTGGGTGTCATATTTTTGGTGTGTCACACTATACATTACTAGCATGTAGTGGGTAGAGGCCAGTGATGCTGCTAAACATCCTACAATTCACAGGACAGTTTCTTGTGAAAGAAATATCTGTCCCAAAATGTTAATACTGACAAGGTTGAGAAACTCTGCATTACAGCAAAAGGGTACCCAAAATTGTTAGCTGTTTATTAACTAGATAGTCAATAAAATAAGATAGGCCTATACGTTGAACTTACAATCAATTTGTGTGAAACTTATGCTATTCAAATCATTCATTCCTACAAAAATCTAAAAATCAACAGGCTCTAGACTAGAATATTCAAAGTTTTGAAGATATTAAATTATGCCAATTGAAAAAGTTGCATAAAATAAAAAATAATTACACAAACTGCTGTGATATCATCAGGATATTTGTGACTCTTGTCATAAAATATATAATCACTGCTATTATGGGTAAACTTGGAATAATTAGTTAAGATTAGTTGTAAACTGATAACTTAAAAAAGAAAAAAACCCTTAGGGGCGCCTGGGCGGCCCAGTTGATTAAGCATCTGACTCTTGATGTCGGCTGAAGTCATGATCTCAGGGTCACGAGAGCAAGCCCTGCATAGGGCTCTGCGCTTAGCAGGGAGTCTACTTGAGATTCTCTCCCTCTCCTTCCACTCCTCCCCCTGCTCATTCTCTCTCTCTCTCTCTCAAATAAATAAATCTTAAAAAAAAAAAAACTTTTATGCAAAGTTGATGGAGTAACTTACCAAACAAATCTCTTTGCAAATGACATCTCGTCAATCCTTAAAATCAATAAAAGACAATGACAGTTCTGATCATCCCCATTCACAAATGAAAAAGAGGATCTTGATCATTAAGGGACTCAACCCTAAGAAAAAACATAGCCCCAAGGAAATGATGTGATTTCTAGCAGTTTTATTTTGTATTTCGCTGTTGTTTATTTGTTCATTGCTGTCTCTTGTTGCTCCACTATGTCCCATACTGACCTGCATCATGATTAGCTGGCGTGCTTGTTAAGAATATGCTTATAGCAGCAACGTCCACAATAGCCAAACTGTGGAAAGAGCCCAGATGTCCATCGACAGATGAATGGGTAAAGAAGATGTGGTATATATATACAATGGAATATTGGGCAGCCATCAAAAGGAATGAAATCTTGCCATTTGCAATGACATGGATGGAACTGGAGGGTGTTATGCTGAGCGAACTAAGTCAAAAAGAGAAAGACACGTATCATATGACCTCACTGATATGGGGAATTCTTAATCTCAGGAAACAAACTGAGGGTTGCTGGAGTGGTGGGGGGTGGGAGGGATGGGGTGGCTGGGTGATGGACACTGGGGAGGGTATGTGCTATGGTGAGTGCTGTGAATTGTGTAAGACTGTTGAATCACAGACCTGTACCTCTGAAACAAATAATACATTATATGTTAAAAAAAAAAAAAAGAAGGGGCACCTGGGTGGCTCAGTTGGTTAAACCACTGCCTTCGGCTCAGGTCATGATTCCAGAGTCCTGGGATCGAGCCCCGCATCGGGCTCCCTGCTCATGCAGGAAGCCTGCTTCTCCCTCTGCCTGCCGCTCCCCCTGCTTGTGCTCTTTCTCTCTTTCTCTCTCTCTTGCTATCTCTCTCTCTCTCTCTGTGTCAAATAAATAAATAAAATCTTAAAAAAAAAAAAAAAAGAAGAAGATAGCAGGAGGGGAAGAATGAAGGGGGGGAAATTGGAGGGGGAGACGAACCATGAGAGACTATGGACTCTGAGAAACAAACTGAAGGTTCTAGAGGGGAGGGGGGTGGGGGGGTGGGTTAGCCTGGTGATGGGTATTAAAGAGGGCACGTTCTGCATGGAGCACTGGGTGTTATGCGCAAACAATGAATCATGGAACACTACATCAAAAACTAATGATGTAATGTATGGTGATTAACATAATAATAAAAAAATAAAATAAAATAAAATAAAAATGCACATTCTTGAGCTTCACCTCAGACCTGCTGAACCCCAACCTCCAGGGCTAGGGTTTGGAAAGCTACATTTTTCAAGCTCTGGGGTGATTCTCATACAAGATAAAGTTTCAGCAGCACTGTCTGGACTGATTAGTACACGCAGCTGGTGTGGACTTCACAGACAGTTGTGAGGTCTGAGAGCCCAATACTTGTCTTCCATAAAATGTTCACTATCCTCTGCAATGAAGGGGCAGGGGTCATGGGTCAACAGCCTACTTTGTAAGGTGGAGATTTGGGGACAGTAGGCTGTTAGCCCAACTTCCCCACAACTGCACAAGAACAGCCTTATTGTATGGAAGGCTGCTTTTGTTTCTGTTGTTGTTTTTCCATTTCTGAGTATAGGTATCTTTCCATGTTTTCAAGCTGTGCTTCTGTCTTTGTATTCGGTGAGGAGGACCAAAGGCTCTGAAGCCCTGCTTTGCTTTCTCAGGCTCCAGGGCTCCTTGCTGAGCTTCTCCTGAGCAGACCCACACTCACTGTCTCTAGGGACTAACTCGAGAAGCTTTATTCTGGGAGCAAAGATCCCTGCCATCAGCTGCTCTGTATTTGGGGAAAGGGCAACTAAAATGCTAAAATAATTAATTAAATTGAGATTAATTAATCAATGTAATTTAATTGCCTTAATGGCTTCTCAAAGTTCCTTCAAGCTTTTTGATCCCAAGCATGTGTGGTTTTCACTGCTGTTGTTTTATGTGTCTGTAATTGTGTCTCCCTGTGTGTATCTGTGAGTATGAGTGTGTGTGTGAGTCTGTGACTGTGTGTGTTTGCAGTTGGTTTTGCTTTTAACATTCCGGGAATTTCTCAAAAATTTTAGTGTACCAATCTCCTTCTTTGATGTTTTCCAGTATGATAAAGTTTGATTCTTTAAAAATATGCAGTTGACCTCTAAACAATGCAGGGGTTAGGGGCACTGACCCTTATTCAGTCAAAAATCTATGTATAATTTCTGACTCCCCAAAAACTTAACTACCAATAGCTTCCTGTTGGCCAGAATCTTACCAATAACGTAAACAGTCAATTAACACATATTTTGTATGTTATATGTATTAAATACTGTATTCTTACAATAAAGTAAGCTAGAGAAAAGAAAATGCTATTAAGAAGATCATAAGGAAGAGAAAATGTATTTCCAGTGTTGTATTTATCAAAAAACATCCACGTATAAGTGGACCCTTGCAGTTCAAACCATGATGTTCAAAGGCCAACCATATATACATTTTCTCTCATTCCAATGAAGCTTTCCAACAGGAAGTAGAAATAAATCTATATTCCCACCCCACCATCTTTTTCTGGAAACCCAAAGTAAAATACATACTTAAAAATTCTTAGTCACAATTTTTTTAATAACACATGCTCCAAAAGCAAATTTTGAGAATACAGAAAAATCACAAAGAGAACAAAGATCAACCAACCTTCCTTTATCTAATCTAGTGCCTACTCATAATTATTTTAAAGTAAAATTGGCCTTGCAATGTACATAACATTTTTAAAGGAGGAGAAACAAACAGACTCAATAAGAATGTTGGGCTGGATGGGTTTTATTATTTAGTTTTCTATACTTTCTAAATGTTTATTGTTTGATAACATATTCTGGAAACAAAAAAGTCATAAAAATATTCTAGAAACAAAAATATCACTGTGATAACTTTCCTTGAACATGTATTTTTATGTGAATCACTGAATATTATCTTAAATTTTTTAAATCAGAATTTTCGTTAAAGATAAGCTCAAATTTAAAGCTTATTGTGGATATTTGCAAAGTGAACCTATTTCTAGTCTCAGTAAAGCATTTTCCTACACACTTGCTTTCATTGGCATTATGTTTAGAATCCTGTCCATTTAACAAAGATGACGCATCAATTATTGCTTTAATTTAAATTTTTAGTTTACTAGTAAGGTTGACTATTATATAGATTTATTGGACAATTGCATGACTTCTTTTTAAAATCTTCCATTCTTGACTATTACTCAGCCATCAGAAAGGATGAATACTTACCATTTACATGGACATGGATGGAACTGGAGGGGATTATGCTGAGCGAAGTAAGTCAATCAAAGGAAGACAATTATCATATGGTTTCACTAATATGTGGAATATAAGAAACAGCGCAGAGGATCAGAGGGGAAGGGAAGGAAACCCGAATGGGAAGTCATCAGAGACAGAGATAAACCATGAGAGACCCTTAACCATAGGAAACAAACTAAGGTTTGCTAGAAGGGAGGTGGGTGAGGGGATGGGGTAACTCGGTGATGAGTATTAAGGAGGACACGTGATGTGATGAGCACTGGGTGGTTTACGCAACTGATAAATTATTAAACTCTACATCTGAAACTAAGGATGCACTCTATGTTGGCTCATTGAGTTTAAATTATAAATTAATTAATTAATTAATTAATTAAATTTTCCATTCTTTCCTGTAGTCTAAAGCCGGATAGCCTAGGTTTGAAATCTTAGCTGTGTAGCCCTGGAAAAAGTTTGTTGGAAAAGTTAAATGAGTTAAAGTGTGAAGAGCAACATCCGGTCCAGGGAAGATACTCAATAAATGTTAGTTATTGTGAGTGGTATCAAATTAGTATGATTATTACCTTTATTGTTATCGATGATTTTAGTCTTGTGACCATAGTCTCTGAATGGGCAAAGGACTATGGTGAGTTTGAATGTTTTCTCCTTGTGTAGAAAAGCACTGTCTACATTTAGAATATGAAATCTTTCTCTGGTATAAATACCAAAATGTTGCTCCAACACTATTTTCAGCCTAATTTGCACAATTAAACAATTGTCATGCTTAATCAGTGCAGAAATTTTTCAAAAGCTTTTATTTATCTAAATCTATCAATGTTTTCTTTGACAATTTCTTCCTTAGTTTCTACGCCAAGAAGGAAACTGCACTCCGAGTTGACTCATTCTTCTGTCAAGAATTTCTGAGAACTGTGATTCTTCTCTAGAGATGCCATAAAATACGAGTATTTGAAAAATCTTTCGACTTCTTCCTAATACTTAAATCACCTCTACAAGTCTATAGCCATACTTCCTCAATAAAAAGATTCCTGAGGTAGTGAGATTTATGTGGAACACATCTGACTGGACAAACCAATAGCCCAGATGAAATGGCTACAGTTGGCTGCCGATAACAATCACTTGGATTTTGTAGTGCTCTATAAAATTTTTACAAATTCCTTTCACAAATTCGTATTTTGCAAAATATCTGTGTCAGCAAAATATCCCTGGTTCCCCAACAACCCTAAAAGATGAAGAAACTAAGGCATCCATTTCAGTGATGGGATCATTGAGATGAGGAAAGGGCAAAACAGAGAGAAGGTCTTCCAGAAGGTCGTGCAGCAGCAGGTAGGGACCGCAGCCTGGGTCTTCCATTTCCACATCCATCACTTTTCCTACTAGCCTACCCTACCCTTCTGGAATGCACTTCAGCATCTGTGTAAAACTCCACAGATCTACTAAGTTCCTTCTCAATCATTTCCCCATTTTTCCCACAAAGACAATTTCCAGTAGAATCACATTTTTCTTTTCAAGAGATCCTTCTTAAACTAAAGGGTTAGTCACCTTTCAGGCAGTATGACATATCTACCAGTGATTTATTTTTTGAGTTTTTCAGCACCGGAAGCCATATGCTCCCACGAATGTACTAAATAACACTTAAAAGTGAAATTTAACCTAGATAAGGAAAGGAATGACACTTTAATTTGGAGATGGATTAGGAAAGAACAATGACAATTTTTTTTCAAGATTTTATTTGAGAGAGAGAGCACCAATGGGGGGGACAGATAGGGGGAGAGGGATAAGCAGACTCCCTGCTGATGGGGCTCGATCCCAGGACCCTGAGATCATGACCTGAGCTGAAATCAGGCACTTACCCAACTGAGCCACCCAGGTGCCCAGAACATTGAAATTTTTAAGGTAGTTGTTTCTCTAGCTCTAAAAAAAAAAAAAAAAAAAAAAAAAAAGGTTCAGGGATTCTTGAAGAAGGTAATCTGATTAAGACCTTTAAGTCTTTGGGGCGCCTGGGTGGCTCAGTCATTAAGCGTCTGCCTTCGGCTCAAGTCATGATCCCAGGGTCCTGGGATGAAACCCCACATCGGGCTCCCTGCTCAGCGGGAAGCCTGCTTCTCCCTCTCCCACTCCCCTGCTTGTGTTCCCTCTCTCACTGTGTCTCTCTCTGTCAAATAAGTAAATAAAAAATCCTTAAAAAAAAAAAAAAGACCTTTAAGTCTCGGGGAGCCATGACAGTTTGCTAGCAATTTATACTAGGTGCTTTCTAGATACCAAAGCTCACTGTAAGAAGTAAATATTGATAAAAACAAAGAAACAGAACATATTATTTGTGCCCTAAAGAATGTATATGACAAAGCAAAATATCACCATAGCCAAAATAATGTATTATGAAAATAGCTACGGGCTACAGAGTGAGGGAGTGATCAGGTTGGGGGACTTCTAAGAGGTAGGAAGATTTGCAAAGCTTCTGAGGTGATATGACAAAGGAAGAGGGCATTTATGTGTTTTGCAATGGCATGAACTCACCACAAACCTGGGTATATCATACAACTATTATAGAATAGAACCACATTATATAATGGGTACAAGGAAGCAGGAAGAAAATGGCCTTGCCAGTAAGGATGGGAAGGTGAGAAGTAGCAGGGGCTGGGAGTCCCTCATTACCCAGCGAAGACACGGGCCTGGGAATGGCATGGCAGCCAATCATGCACCCCTGCAAAGTTGAGATATTAAAATGTTTGCATGAGAAAAAGTGTTCTGTGCAGAACAGATGCAGTGAGGAGGAACCAGGGAGCCGTGTCAGAGGACCAGCTGTAGTAAGAACTTCAGTACCCTGGGCACTGCATGCTAGATGCCAGAGCTTCAAAGGGAACAATCCTGTTCTGCCTCCAATGTGCTCCCAAGAGGGTCATTTAGCCCTGTACAGGTGAGAGAGGATTTCAGAGGAAACATGCGGACTGACTGTGCAGAGCAGCTATGCCTGAGTCAACGGAGGACACCGAAGGGGGCATTCCAGGCAGAGAAAAGCATGTGCAAAGGGAGGGAGACACGGAGAGCAAGATGGGCTCTAGAATAGCAGTTGTGAGGAGAAGGAGGAGGGGCAGTGCAGCCATAAACCTGGGGGATGAAAATGAGAAGTAGGAAAATACACAGGAAGGGGCAGTGCTGAGAGAAAATGTGAAAGAAAACATTAACGGGCCTTGGTCACTGACCGACATTAAAAGGTAAAAGAGATGATGGTGTTAAAAACAACCCCGGGGCACCTGGGTGGCTCAAATGGTTCAGCGTCTGCCTTCAGCTCAGGTCATGATCCCAGGGTCCTGGGATCGAGCCCCACATCGGGCTCCTGGCTCAGCGGGGAGCCTGCTTCTCCCTCTCCCTCTGCCTCTCCCCCTGCTCATGCTTTCTCTCTCTCTCTCTGTATCTCTGTGTCTCAAATGAATAAATAAAATCTTTTTAAAAAATAAATAAATAATAATAATAAAAATAAAAACAACCCCATTTTGGGGCACCTCCGTGGTGCAGTTGGTTGAGCATCTAACTCTTGGTTTTGGCTCAGGGTCATGATCTCTGGGTCCTAAGATCGATCCCCTACTCAGCGGGGTCCATGCTCAGCGCCTGAGTCTGCTTAAGACTCTCCCTCTAAATAAATAAATAAATAAATCTTTTTTTAAAATCCCCTTTTGAAAGTCTTGGGGACCAAAAGAATGGGAACAGTGTCAAAGGCAGGAAAGGAGACTGCTCTGCGAGGGGAGAGATGCTCATCTTTAACACTTCATGTTGCATTTCCAGTAACAATGGAACATACAGGTGGCAGGAGGGGGAGAACTGGTGACCGAAGAGAAGTGGAATTGGAGTGGGACCAAGATGAGCCCTGAAGCCAGATTTAGGAACAATCCACATCCAAGTGGAAGCTGAGACCATGAGTGGATGAATTACTTGAAGAAATTCAATATACACAAGAATATACATGATTTCCTTGTAGAATTTGTATACGCACATACCTGGAGTATAATTAACGAAGGAGGGAGCACAATGCTGCTAAACTAGACTGATTGCCTCTCTTATCCTATCCAGGTGGTTTCTACTCCAGAAATATGAAGCCAACACTTGTCAAATATTAAAATCTACTATGAGGCCGCCTGAGTGTCTCAATCAGTTGGGCATCTGCCTTCAGCTCAGGTCATGATCTCAGGGTCCTGGGATCAAGTCCCATGTCAGGCTCCCTGCTCAGCGGGGAGTCTGCTTCTCCCCCCCTCCTTGGCCCCTCCTCCCTGCCCATGCTCTCTCTCTCTCAAATAAATAAATAAATAAAATCTTAAAAAAAAAAGAGAGATCTACTATGAAATGTGTGTTTATCTTCTCCACAAAACTTTTTTGCTTGTAGGGAAACGTTCAAGAGATACAAATACATCTGCTTAAATATCCATTTAAACATCAAATATCTTTTGATAAAAGAATATCTTGCTTAGTTGAATACAACACACATACATCATATTTCTTTTTTTTAAAGATTTTATTTATTAATTATTTGAGAGAGAGAGAGAGAGAACTCTAGAGAGCACAAGCGGTAGAGAGGGAGAAGCAGACTCCCCGCAGAGCAGGGAGCCCCATGTGGGGCTCGATCCCAGGACTCTGGGATCATGACCTGAGCCGAAGGCAGACGCTTAACCAACTGAGCCACCCAGGTGCCTCCATACATCATATTTCTAATAAAACATAGATAGGCTTTAGAAATTAAAGAAACTATTTTTAGCAATTATATGTTGAACTCTCATTGACTTAACTTGAAAAAGATTTAGATAAAATTAAGTTACTATCTGATTTTTCCATGTCTAAAATAATTTTCCCTAAATTAAAAGAAATCAATGGGATCTGCATAAGAAATTATAGATAATATACTAAACCTAATACCAAAATAGCCACAAATATAATTTATTCTGAACCATCCCTTAGCAATCTGGGTAATGTTGCTGTTTTTACTACATTACCAAGCTAAATTAATATTTTAAAAAAAAAGGTTCTAATGAGAAAATCAAATAGCTCTTGCTATTTTTGAAAATATAAGAATATCCCACTGCAGCGCAAATAGACATATCCTTTCATGTTAGGTGGTCCCAAAGATAGGTACTGATGACTAATTTAATAACTGAGCAGATTTTTTTGGCAAGTTCTTCTCAGGATGCTATAATATTACAAAAGAGAAAAGTCTACTGAAGTCAGTTCTATCCCCGTACATTTTGGGAAATTTGGACATTACTATTTAAAATTCATATTTTGTTTTGTTGGCAATAAGCAAGTATGTTACCAGCCTCTGGACATATAACCACTATAATATTTATTTTAGTAAGCTATAAAGAGCAGCATTCTCTGCAGAAACAAAATGGGCCAAATAACTAAAAGAGGTAGCTTGAGATTTAGGAAGAGTTTAATTTTCCAGGTGATTTAACCAGAGATCTATTGAAATAAAGTTTTTTTTTCCCCCTATGGGATTATTAATGAAGGTTTAAGTCTCAGAGACAGATGAGTGAATGTCAATATAAAGGGCTGGAGGGATATTACATAGAGGTTTGGAGCTCCACTCTATGCCGAGAAGAAAAAGCTAAGTAGAAGGCCTGCAAACTTTCTATCAGAAGGAAAGTCAAACCTCAAATCTCTTTGTGAACAAGCTGTACTGGGGGTCTCCAAGCCCACCATCTTCACTCCGGATGATCCGTTAGAAGGACTCATAGGACTCAGAAGCTGTTATACTCATGGTCTCAGTTCATGGCAGTGAAAGGATACAGATTAAACTCAATGAAGGGAAAATGCACACGGAGCAAAGTTCAGGAGGAACCAAACACAAGCTTCCAGGTGTCTTCTCCCAGTGGAGTTGCACTTAACTCTCCCAGCTTAGAATTTGTAGATTTATTGGTGGTATGGTTTGTTGCAAAATAAGAGCTGATCATTCAAACAGTTAATCAATGGGATATGTAGAAGAGATGTTCCCTAACCAAAATTACTCCCTTTGTTTGAACAATGTTTCTGCATACATTGCATAGGAAGAATCTTGTCTATTATATCTAAACCAAAGCTCACCCTCCTGCATAAGAATAGGAAGAAGGTATGCCATTTTAAGAAGCTATGCCAAATGATCTCAGACTTCTCCAAGAGAAGACAGTTTTATTTGTGCCTGGTGTTTGCCTGATCTTTTGAATCATTAGTCAAGTTTGGTGCTGGTTAAGAGCTAGTATTCAAGACAGTCTAATTTGATAATTCAAGCCTTTGCTGTGTTATCACAAAGGACATGGGTCAATGAGACAATTCTTCTCTATGTTAAGACCCAAATTGTTCTAGGCATGTATCAAATGGCACAAAATCAAGATAGCAAATTAATTAGTAATATAACAACTTTGGGAAAGAGAGAAGTCCCCTTAAATATTTTTAATAGAGTAGTGTAATTACATTCCTAAACCATATCCACACACCCCATATACAGGCTCTAAAATGACTCTTAATAGTGATATAATGTCCCTTAAAAAGCTTTTCATTCTGAATGCAAGAGTATGATTGTCTTCCCTTTTTCAAGTTCTGCGTCTAAGGATTCACATTTAATTTAACTCATCCACTAAATCACCATGGTGATTGGAAATGGGTGGAGCACTGATCTCAGCTGCAAATAAATAATAATAAATAAACCCTTCCAACCAGTCATTACTATAAGCCCGGAGTAAATTTGTTAATCCGTTTCCTGCATGAGACACGTGTTTGGTTTTCATGTCCATTCTGGCATCAGATCCTTGAAGACAATACCAAAGAGTGCTAAGTGTGAGGTATGGATGCTATATATTAAAAATTAGGTAAACATGACCATTTCAGTAAGCATAACGAAGATAGATATGCCCTGAAACTTACATCATTCTGAAAGAAAAAGAAACTAGTATTTTTTAATGAAATGCCTAGAGTAGTAAATTCAGTTTTTTCCAAGATTTCTATGGCTTAAGAAATCCAAGACCCAATGAATATTTACTTTTAATATTTTCTGATATGTGGTCTTTGGAGACTAATAAAAATGTTAGTACCCTCTCAAAGACAGGACTAAAAGTAACTTTTCATCTTTCCAACAAATAATTTTTTAATACCTACTATGTGCCACTGGCTTTTCTAGATTATGGCATTATTGTAATTTTTTTAAAAAAATCTTCATTCAAGAATCTCAAAATTTTGCTGATTGCTGGTTTGCAATAAAACATCAATGTTGGGAACACTGTTAGTGGTAATGCAAGAGTCACTTTAACCATGATTCACTAATTTCTCCTCATGGGTCACATATACCCTAGACTTTGAGGAAAGTGCTATTCTGGAGTCTACACATTGACAATCTGCCAACTAACATGAGCTGAATTTTATTTGTAGGCTAGAAATTAAAAGATGCATTTAATTATCGGTCCTCCAGTGCTTCTGTTATCTTTTGACATTTATGAGAGTTAATAAACCACCATGGTTTCTGCAAACATAACTGGCAGTAATCCACAATTAAAGATTGAGTTAATTAAGCAGAACAATTGGAAAGAGCTAAAAATAATGAGAAGAATTTTAATGAAATGGTGCATAATGCTGTAGACCTGCACTAAGGAGTATAGACAATCTGTTTAGAGATTTTTCTTGATAAATTATGTGTGTACTTGCTTTTAATATATTTAAAAAAGTATGGCATATTTCTAACATTCAGAGTAATGGAAAATAAATGATTAGAAATTCAGTCTTTTCCAATACCTTGAGTGTATAATACTTTCTAATGCTTAAATTCAGATATGATGAAAGCATCTTCATTATGAACACCCTGTAATTATTAATCAGAATCTCTTGATTTTAAGAAGGGGATAAAGATGTTGATACTAAGGCTACTTTATTCAATTCAACATATTCATGCAATGTTCAAATAATCTTCCATTGCTTTCTTATGTGTGGAGCCCAAGGAACCTGGGCTACAGGATATTTGCTGGTTACATCAATGAGTGCTTATGGGGTACCAAACCCTGGGTTAGTATTCTCTCCTTTTCTGTTGGTGCCAGCTAAAAATTGCATTTGAAGCTGCTGGGGGTAGAATTACAACCAAACAACAAGAGAAGCAGAAGTTCAAAGATACTGGGCAGTGAACTGCTGTGTCTCCCCCTAATAGTTTGGCCATGGTCTTTGACAGTTTTCTTTCTAAAGTCATGTTTATTATACCACTTCTATTTTGCCCAATAATATGATTCTTATCTCAATATGTCTGTACCAGAGCAATTACTATTACTTGGAAATTCAAAGTGCACAATTCATAACAATGCACTTTATGCAAAGATAGAGGATTTCAGGATTTACAATATCTATATACCAACACAGAGTAGGTAGATAAGGAGATAAATATGACCTAAAAGCTTATTTCAAGCCTTGATGGAATGGGACTCAGGAGTGGACACAATGGAAGAGAAACATCTTATGACAGTGTTGAGCAGTGGCATGGAACATCACCCAAGGTGAGACCTTACAGAAATCACATGTGGAATTAGAGCTTCAACGCTGTTGGGACCGATGCTGATTGAAGGCTGAAATCCTTCAGCTGTTGCAGGTTCACTCATGGCTCCATCCACAGCTGTGTAACCTATGTTCTGAGGAAGCATGGCACAGTGTTAACGGACTGACTTTGAGTGGGAGAGCCCTGCACCCAAATCCAGGTTCTGCCACTGCCAGGATCACTTGTGATCCTGGGATAAGTTATTTAACACTTGAACACCAGCTTCCTACTCTTTGTAAAATAAAGGGGGGAGGCACCTGGATGACTCAGTCGGTTGGGCGTCTGACTCTTGATTTCTGCTCAAGTCATGATCTCAGAGGTGTGAAATCAAGCCCCGCATTGGGCTCTGCACTGGGCGTGGAGGCTGCTTAAGATTCTGTTTCTCCCTCTACCCCTCCCCCCCTTAATTAATTAAATTGAAGGGGGCAGGGAGGGACACCTGGATCAGAGCTGTTGCAATGATGTAATTAGTGATTGAAATAGATGTGGTTAACTCCCCTTCAGAGAATAGTCAAGTAAAAAGATTACAATAGTGTGACATCCTCTACGTAATAATAGTACGATGGAAGAATAAAGAAGCAATATTACTTAAACGTTATTTTGCCTCAGTGATTTTCATTACGGAAAATGATCATCTAATTGCAAAAAACAGAGCCACACTTTTAAGAGGGGGATAGAGGGGTGCCTGGGTGGTTCAGTTGGTTGGGCGACTGCCTTCGGCTCAGGTCATGATCCTGGAGTCCCGGGATCGAGTCCCGCATCAGGGTCCCTGCTCAGCAGGGAGTCTGCTTCTCCCTCTGACCCTCCCCCCCCCTCATGTTCTCTCTATCTCATTCTCTCTCTCAAATAAATAAATAAATAAAATCTTTAAAAAAAAAAAAAAAAGAGGGGGATAGTTCTAATGTAATCAAGTGGCTCCTCATTTCTGAAACCCCAGGAATTTTTTCTAAAGGAACCAAAGCAGTAGAGTCAGGAGCTTCAGCGATCAGGAAGGTGGGGACAAGAGTATAATAGGGTAGAGACTTTTAGGAGGGTGTTCCTTTGAGGGTTCAGTGTATGACCTATTGGATTAATGGGATGGGATGGGATGGGATGGGATGGGATGTGGATACCTGAATGTACATTTGGAGAAACAGGCCTGTTTATTTAGGATTTAGCACCACTACAGTTCTAGCTGTATAAGGTACCCCAGACTCCACTGGAGCTTATCTGTAAGATAAATATGTATGTCCTTTCTACCTCATACAATGTTTCATGAAAATTTTGATACAGCACATAAAACTTTTTAATAATATAAAGTGCTATCCCTGCAAATATAAGATTATAGGATGATCATGATTATAATAGTACAAATAACAATCCAGATCTCAAAAAGCGGAAACATTTATTAGTCAAATTGTTCTTCCTTTGCATATGGAAGTTCAAGAACTGAAAAGTAAAAGACTTTTTTTTAAAGAGAGAACATAGACTACAAATTGCCATTTAAACTTAAAATTCTGTCATTGGGGCACCTGGGTGGCTCAATTCGTTAAGCCTTCAGCTCAGGTCATGATCCCCAGGGGCCTAGGATCGAGCCCTGCGTTGGGCTCCCTGCTCAGCAGGGAGGCTGCTTCTCCCTCTCCTTCTGCCTCTCCCTCTGCTCATTCTCTCTCTCTCCCTCTCTCTCTGTCTCAAATAAATAAAATCTTCAAAAAAAATTCTGTCATTAATGACAGATTCCTAAGTAAAGAATACAAATTCTCGAGATATCGCAACTTATCCGTTATGGGCTTGAACATTTGGTCTCCCCAGAATGTATATGTAACCCCCAATGTGATGGTATTTGGAGGTGAAGCCTTTGGGAGGTAATGTGGTCATGAGGGTGGAGACCCATGGTGGGATTAGCCCTTAGAAGAAAGCTGATCTCCCTCCCTCTCTCTCTCTCTCTTATTTCTGTCTCAGTCTTTATCTCTTTGCCATGTGAAGATATAGCAAGAAGGTGGCCGTCTGCAAACCAGGAAGAAGGCCTTCACAGGAAGTGAATCTTCCAGCACCCTGATCTTGGACCTCCCAGCCTTCAGAACTGAGAAATGTCTGTTGTGTAAGCCATCCATTCTGTGATATTTTACTGTAGCAGTCCAAACTAAGATATTACCAAATAAATTACATTTATTAGCAGGTTCTCTCTGTGTCTGTCTCTCTGTCTCTTGCCCTCTCTGTAATTGTTATTGATTGCAATATGCCAAATGTTGTGCTAAGAGCTTCACAGGTATCAACTTATTTATGCCCCACAAGTCAATGCGGTATTGGTGTAGATAGTCTGGATGCAAACGAAATACAAATGGAATTATACAGCTGTCCGTAACATGTCAATACTATGCCTACATCCCCTGATCACCTGTGTGTACCTAAATCTAAATACAACACAGCACAGGTGCAACTGGGTGGCTCAGTCGGTTAAGCATCCAGCTCTTGATTTTGGCTCAGGTCATGATCTCAGGTTTGTGACTTCGAGCCCCGGTTCCACGCTCGGCACGAAGTCTGCTTCCTCCTTCTCCCTCTGCTCCTCCCCCCACGCGTGCTCTCTCTCTCTCCCTCTTTCAAATACATACATACATACGTACATACATACATACAAATACATCACAACACAAACACAATGTGATATATGTATACACATATCAACGTGAGTTATGTGAGTACAACTCAGCAGGTCTTAATGATGTCCAGGAGATGAATATGACGAAGAACGTTAAGTCTCACTTTCTCTGGCATTAAGATAATGAGGACACCTTCTTGTGCTAGATATACGAAACAAACCAAAGATTTGATGATTTAAATGTTTTCTGGGACTTTCTGTATCTGAAAAGACACAGGAAAATCAACAGTGGGGACAGTGATTTGGCTGCTAAAAGTAATTACTCACAGAATACGGTGAAAATGCCCAGATTTGGGGGTCTCTGAGTCAGGGGAGGGCTGGGAAGTTTCTTCATATGTGTTTCAGGTGGGTAGAGCTGTTTTGTTTAATAAGAAAAAGCTTCTTTACAGTTTTCCTCAGTTTAATTCTATTGACCTAGTAGTTAGTAATTACGGCAATAAATTACTTGTCAAGGATTTTTTTCTGTATCTAGCTCTTCAGAGGCCTTTCACTATGAAGCTGGGAGAAGCCATAGCATGTCCAAAAGCCCGATTCCACTTCAAATCCAGAGTCTTACAAGTAAGTTTGACTTAGGAGCTTGACTTACAGTAATATTGAAAATCGGAGCATGAACCACTATAAGAAAGACTGCAGCCCAGGAGAGGATTGTATTGCCTGATGCCTCTGGACCTCATCAGGCTTTCTCCCAGATGACCACAGAGCTCCATGCACCAAAGTCTAGAAGTGGAAATGCTGGGTCAAAGCATATAAGGGTTTTTATTATGTGCATCAATTGCCAAAAGAGGTGTGTTGATTTGCAATCCTATCCAAAAAATTTACGCAACAATTTTCAAAGTATTAATTTGAGAGGCAAAATGGTATCTCATTATTTTAATTTGCATTTCTTTGAATATTAGTGAGGGAACATTTTTTAACGTGTTTCTTAACCACGCTTACTGCTGGTTTTTTAAATGACCTGTTCATGTCCTTTACTCAATAGGTCATTTTAAAAAATAATCATAGCGCACGCACACAATTAAGTCAAAGGACACAGTTTCTTGGAACAGGTCGTTTCCCTGTATTTTTTAAAGAAAGGTACTAAATAAAAGTATTAACACTATCAGGAGTTGTAACATGGAGAATGGCAAGCGCAAATAACATTTCTCTAGCCAATATTTTAAAGTACGAGGCTTTTATGTCCATTCTAAGAAGGGAGTGCTGGAAGGGAGATGAGTGTTTTTCAAATGTTCCTGCTGTTTTTGCTTACGTTCTTTTATTTCCATCCAAAACACTGAACTGGAATCAGTTTGCTAAACATACTTAACAATAATCTCTCCTTTGGGGGTTAGCAACTAAATGATTTGTTGTTTTATAGGACTAGTAACTTTTTAGTTTAAAAAACATTTCACCTATCTAATAGAAAAATTCTCAAAAGAAAAATGTGTGTGTGTGTGTGTGTGTTGTGTATGTGTGTGTGTGTGTAAAGAAACTGACCCTCAGCAGGAGCACCAAATCAACGATCTTTTTTACACTATGTTGTTATCATGGGTACTATTCCTTGCAAAAGAGGTAACAGAATGGGGGCACCTGGGTGGCTCAGTTGGTTGAGCATCTGCCTTCAGCTCAGGTCATGATCCCGGGGTCCTGGGATCGAGCCACGCATCGCGCTCCCTGCTCTGTGGGGAATCTGCTTCTCCCTCTGCCTCTGCCCCTTTCTCTTGTAAATAAATAAAATCTTTAAAACAAAACAAAACAAAAAAGAGGTAACAGAATGGTCAGACGTTTGGGGTTTACTCATTCTCCTGACCAAGTTCAGATTTTAAAAAGCTTTCATAGGTCTCTCTTCAACTCTCCAGAGCCCCTCGTCAGCATGCCTCAAACTGGATTTCACGAGCCTCCAGACTTTCAAGGATTCCTCCTTATCATCATGCCCTACTTCTCCCGGGTTTTCTGACACAAATACTCATGTGTCCTCAAATCCACTGGCACGCCTGGGTTTTGGCATGAGACACCCACCCTCTCTTCCCACTAATCCAAACCCTTGAGGGCCTGGTCAAGCCCCACTTTCACCAAGAACCCTGCTCACACCCGCGTGGCCCACACAGAGCTCTTACTCTGCTAAACCACGTGGGTGCTTTCTTCTCTGCGCCACACAGGCTACTGTTGGTCACGTGCTCTCTTGTTTGGACAACTGTTTTTCAAACGGCTATCTTCTCTTCCAAAGTAATGGTAGGTGGAAACATTCGTTCCCTATTCCTAGCTTACGCAGAGAGGGTCCTAATTAGAGGGAAAAGCCTGATCTTTCCCCACATCCCACCTTCCATTTGCTCCAGATTATTATCTTCATCATGGCGAATAGTCATTCACCACGGAGGAGATCTGTCTTACCCAGAGCATGTGGATCTCACTGATGCTCAGTGCGGGACTGGGATGTGCCCCCGGTCTCAGCAGGGAAGGGACAACAAACTCTTTTCACAGGGGATCATCAACACCAATGCTCACACTCATACATCATGTTGAAGTTTGGCTGTTGGCAATCTATATGTTCCCCATTCGTTACTTCAGTGAAATGTATTGTTAGATTGTTTTCCTGGGATCATTTATAGGTCAAAAAAAATTTAGGTCAAGAGGCTAAAAATTACCATGTTTGTCTAGGCCACAGAAGGTGGCCAGAATAAATCAAGCTCAGAGTTGTTAGAGTCCTCACTGCATGTTGTATGAGTTTCACAAGAATCTTAAATATTTAAGCATTTCTACCTTTTGCAATAATTCTACCAGAAAATTGAAGGAATTCCTTACATCTTCTGAAGTGCCTTGGGGTCTCTGACAATATTATTTCTCCTCGGCTGTGTATACCACTCCCCTAAATCTCTGCTGGTTGCTACCTGTGAGCCGTTTGGCAGAGACACCAGACTGTTGGAGGAGGTCATCGAGAGGACGTGACTGCCAGTTACCATGCAAGCTGGACCCAGGAAATCGGAGGCTCCTCACCCTCTCTCTTATCCTTGGGAGGTACTTTCTGCCCCCCATTCCCAGAGCTGGAGCCATTTCAAGGATTCAGCCTTGAGAGGGTAATGTGTTGTTGAGATCATCTGGATGGCATATGTGACTGAACCCAGTGAAGACCTCTGTATAAACTCAGGATTCTCGCGGGGGCGGTGGGAGTCCAGCGCAGGGGTCGGGTTGTAGAGTTTGACTCATCTTGCAGCTGGGCAGGAGAAGCCTCCTGTGTAAGTTCCCTTGCTTATTCAAACTGCCACCTACCAACGAGAAGCGGTCTGCCTCTTTCTCCGGTCTCTCCCTGTATCCCATGTACTGGGAACAGTTTCAGACTCATCCAGGGCTCCAAGCCAACAAAGACAGGCCTTTATTTCACATCCATGCTCCTTAACACATTTCTGCCCAAGATTTAAAAATCAATTGGTATACATTGTGCACATAATAAAAGGAAAATCATCCTTGCTTGAGATCCAAATTACACTCAAAAGAAAGAAAAATATTTAACACCTTACAGCTTCTACCTACTTCCCTGCAAGTATTTTTCTCACTGATGAATCTCTAGACAACATAACAGTTTTACTATAAAAAGGCTTGGTCCAGCCCTCAATCTGCCCATGAGGATGAAACAGAAAGAGTGGCCTGATTAGTGTGTAGGTGCAGTTCTTAGGCAGAATAGACTAATAATAATGATAAGCCAGAGGCCCAGGTCTCCCAAGGGACAGCAATGGGAAGGTGGGGCAAGGAGTTTGGCGTGGACTCAATGTCGAAGACCCAGCTTTATGACCCAGGGCACACGCTAACAGCATGAAGTGAACCTCACACAGTAACAGAGTGAACTACTCAACTCTGGGCTAATAAACCTCAAACTGAGCTGGCAGCTGGGGTGACCTATAGGGCCACCCAGCAATCCATAAGTACAGAGTAATATCAAAATTTCCCTGAAAGAGCTTACTTCTTCCTGCCTCTGTGTCATGGTTCAGTAACTAGAGCAGAAAAAGGCCTGAAGGCTGAAGAATCCATCTCCTTGTGAGTAGAGATCAGACTTCTGGAATGGGGTGGAATGAGCAAGCTAAAGCAGAACTTCCCAGCCCAAGTTTCCTGCGTCCCTGCTCCATCTCTCCATCCTCTCCACGCATGCATTACCTGCACAATTCCTGCACTGACCGGGAAGTTATTTGATTGTCTAAGGTTGTGGATATACGGCATCGAAGTAGCTCATCTATGTCTTCTTTTAAAACTCAAGTATGGTAAAACCATTGTAGAAAACTGTTTGGTAATTTCTTATCACTATAAACATATACTTGCCATAGGACCCAGCAAGTCTACTTTTATTTATCTACTTAATGAGGCAGCTATGATTATCCCCATTTTATCAACAAGTAACCCAAGGCTCTATGAAGGTAAGTGACTTGCCAAGACTGCAGAGTTCATGTGTGATGGGAGCTGAAATAGGAATTCAGGGGCATTTTCCCCTCTTCGCTACCAAACCTGGCATTCCATTATAGCATGGTGCTTCCTTAAAGAAAAAAAAAGAAAAAGAACCAAAGATTTCCACCCAAGTTTATCTTAAAAGGGAAATAGAAAAATGAAAGGAAACATCTTTTTTAATGCCTCATTATTAAGTAAACCATATTTTTCAGGATATTTTTATTGTACTGATTTTAACACCATTCATGCATTTCTTGTTCTATTAAAGTATTTGAATATTTAATATGCCTAATCAATTTTGTGTGGTGCTGACTTCATGAAAATGGGGCTTGTACAATTATTAACTGAAAATATTGTACTTGAGCTTTATGGAAACCAAATTCTCCTTTCAAGACTGGCTTGGGAGCAAATAAAAAACACGGTCACTTGGGTAGATATCATAAGTTAAACAAGACTTTTTTTCCCCTGGATAACAATTTTACATTCATTTGCAACTAGTTTGCTAGCATACTATTATAGATCTGTAGAACCCACCTTCAATAATTTCTCTATCCTCTAGACAGGCTTATGTTTATGTCTACAGAATAGAGAAATTACTGCAGGTACACTCTACAGATCTATAATGTTAGGCTAGCAAACTAATTGCAATGAATGTAAAATTGTCTTCCAGGAAAACAACAAAACAATTATGTATTTTGATTAATATAAATAGGCCAGTATTTTACCTCTAATTTAAGATGGAAACCTCACATGACGTGTAAAGCTGATGGTCTGTCAGAACAAAAATCTTGATTGCACCAGAAGAATGTTTTACATCCTTTGTAGTAACAACTGGTTAGAATCCAAAGAGGATAACTGAGAACAGGTATCTCTGGATTGTATTGTTGGCATTACTCCCGTTTGAGAGGAAGTGGCTATTACTGAATTTTACTGAAACGGAAATAACTTTTCATTGCAGAAGAGGGTCTTCCTTATATGGGAGTCAGTATTTTCAGTAAGTAAAGAAGATCTTCCAACTACATGAGTCAAAAACACAATAACAAACAAAAAAGAAAAGAAAAATGCCAAAATCTACACGATGAAGGATCAGGCTCTGTTTAGAACTTCCATAATCTTGACCTAGCAATAAATGCTTGCCTGTGATTTCAGGATTGAAATTTAGTAGGAGCCTCATACAAATCTAGCAACAGTCCTTACTAAGTTGGCTACTGTCTTGCCTTCCTGCATTTTTCCACGTCCTTATGAAATTCTTGAACTTTCACAAAAAGGTCATTATATTTCTAATATGTATACTTATTTTTTGAAATCCTTATAACATTTGCATGTGAAAGGCCTGGCTTGATCATTTTAAATATTTTAAATATTTGATAATTTTAAATATCTGCTAAATCCACAGAGCAGTAGGAACTAGGGAAAGCACACCCATTGTCAGATACCCTGAAAAGTTGGTTCTACCTGGAAACACTTGAATGTCATGGGCACTGAGTTGGCTCTATACTTAAATTAAAGCAGATCTGAATTCTGTTAGAGCTCAAGATCAGTCTTCAGCACTAAGGATACCAGCTCTGTCTAGGAGACCAAATATACCTGAATAATTGAATTTTTCCTCATTTCAATCTGAATTCCTGGTTTTATGTTCATGGATAGCACACTTAAAAAAAAAAAAAAAAGCACATGTTCTCAAGTACCTGAAGGAGAGGGGGAAGCATTAGGTGCTGAAGGCAGTTGTCAATCAAATGTACCTTAGATACTTGAAAGAGGCATTTTTTTCCCCTTTTGTAAGGGGAGGGGAGCACATACTAAGGACAGCTGTAAGGGGACCTGGACTATTGCAGAAAATAGAGCCCATCCATGTGAATATGACCAACGCATATGCTAAAGATGAGACTAGGAAATAAAATCCTGTGTCTTAGAGTGGAACCTAGACTTTAAAAGATGATTCAGATGAGTGTTTCCTTTTTTCTGACTCTTACTTAATTGCCTGTGTGGGTTGGGGAGCAAGTCCAAAAATAATAGCTAAAACCCTATACGTACTCTTATAAATCAATTTACCAATTGTAAATGAGCTTCTGCTGATCAATTCTTGTGGTAACATGAAATTTCAACTGCAAACAAGGGCAAGTTTTGCAAAAGCATTTAATCTTCAAAGTGTATCTGATGAAAATCATGTATTTGCCAGTCCTGAGTTTATTTATATGTATGAAACACATTAAAATAGACCAGCAGGCATTTTGATTTAAATAAGAACTATTCTAAAATAATATGGATAATAAAATTCCTTCTCAGGCTTACCTGGTTAGTCTTGTTTGTAATACTTTTTAAAGTGCTAGTTTAGGGGCGCCTGGGTGGCTCAGTCGTTAAGCGTCTGCCTTCGGCTTGGGTCATGATCCCAGGGTCCTGGGATCAAGTCCCACATTGGGCTCCCTGCTCCGTGGGAAGCCGCTTCTCCCTCTCCCACTCCCCCTGCTTGTGTTCCCTCTCTCGCTGTGTCTTTCTCTGTCAAATAGATAAAATCTTTAAAAAAATAAAAAAAAATAAAGTGCTCGTTTACATTAAAATCACAGTATTTCAAGCAATACAATTTAACACTATATTATCTTGGCAAAAATGCAAGCATTACTGATTGGCAAACACAGAAGCAACATAAGGCTAAATGTGAATAGCACGGTGAAGTTGGCACACTGTTACAATGTGTGATATGGCAATAGAAGCATTAATAATTCCTTTTAGAATTATTACTGCCTAAATATTGTGTTGGACTCTTAGAGGCTGTGAGGAGCAGGCGATGCCCACCTCACCTGATGGGCATTTATTATGCACAAGTGAGAAACAAAGGAAGCCCGAGGACCTCTATGGGCTTCGTGGAGAGCTAGAAAAGTCCTTGTTATTCATGAGAGGGTGGCAGCTCAGGCAGCTCGAACAAGTGCTGGAGACATGGGCAACCAGTCAACCCCTCAGAAGTCAGCTTTGTCTCCCTCCCTCCTCTACGGACCCCACTGTACTCACGACTCAGCTGCATTCTCAGTTTCTCCCTCTGCTGCCTCCTCTTACGCACACACTGCCTGCTTCTACTGCCTTCTCTGAAAATCCGAATGACCGAAAAAGAGAATTTGACTGAATCCATTAGGCGCCATCCAACACGGAGCTTTCTATTGGACACACTCCTCAAACCAGATCATCTCACAGGCTGGTGGGCTCTGTACATCTAGCCTATTTGGACAGTTGCTTGGGCATAAAGAAGGGCTGGGTCAACCAGTGAGGGTCATGGTAACAACCCCGTCGCCTGACAAGAATCATGGGAGCTTATGCAGAAGATAACTGTGGTTGCGCAAGTAGCACTCTGTCCCTAGAGGGCCATGGCCTTGTTTCCAGTTCAGCTCTGCGAAGAACTGTTATGGGGGACACAGAAATGAGTAAAGAAAGGTCCCTGCCTTCACAGAGCAGCTTCAAACTATTAACCATATGTTTTTAGGGGGGATTTCACTTAGGTGTCTTCACAAGGGTTTGGAGTTACCCTCTGCCTTAGCTTAGAGAACCTCCCTCACTGAGCAATTCAGGTTGTTCCATGAGAGATGCCTAAAATTAGCTGTTCACGTTAAGCTGTCTTCTCCCTGACAGTCACAGGGGAGAGGCAACACTTCGCAAAGCAGATTGTATCAAGTTCACATCATAAAGAACAAATAAAAGATAAATCTCTTCTAAAGTCACTGAAACATAGCGTTCTTCAAATCAGGAAATTTGTCATGTAGCTAATTGAATAAATATTCTCAGAGAATAAAGCTTACCTCCATTCACAAAATAAACATTTATTGGTCTTTACCTCACCTCTTATGGTTATTTGCTTCATATCCATTTCCACCACTGAACTGCAAGCTCCTAGAGACTGCGAATGGGGTCGTTCATCTCGCAGCAGCAGGACCTAGTCAAGAGTCCATGTTCCATATATGTTTCTTGATTGATTGAGTGAAGGTATTTATTACCACCAGTAGACAACAGAAAAGTGTTGCTGATGCAGTATTGTGAAATAGCACACACCATGTCCACGGGAAGGAGCAGATAAAAATCTCACTCTGGCGGCAGACAGAATGTACCAGATAGCAGCTTCCAGGCTCAGACTACGGCAGTGCGTATCCACCTTCCATCATCATCGAAGGGCTTGGATTTCTCAGAGCCATCACACCCATTTTCTGTAGTGTCACTTACAATGCATTCACTTCTAATGGACAGAAGGAAAAAGCAATAACTCTGACATTAAGAGCAATCTCTGCAATTTCCCTCTATGGGTATTTAGAAATGAGCATGGAAAAGCTCCAACAGGGCCCCTATACAATGGTGGTGTGACCAGTCCGAACAGATGTTACTACAGAAATCACTTCTAGAACATCAGGGTGTGCTCTTCTGTCAGCAGCTTGAGCTGGACTCTCCCTAAGGAGTATTTCCTTAATGATGTCATGTTGTGGTTTGGCACTTTATGTGGTATCACTGGAAGGAATGATGATAATCAGAGTCTGAGTGGCTGGCTGGAGCTGCCAGAGGGGTTTCTCCCAGATCAATCGGCATGTTAGCAATAGAAATGCCCATTAAATTCTATGTGGAAAAATCTAGAAGTACCTACCAAGCTCTGCTACCAGTAAGCTATAGGGCAATTAGTTATGCCTAACGTTCAAGACATTCTTGAACAACCCTGAAGTTGAACAGCATTTTCAAGATGAGAAGCTAAAAGGCATAATAAATATGGTGGCAACACCAGGAGCCTGGCTCAGGGTTCTTTGCTCCCCAGAACATGCTCTGCCAGGTGATAATGTATATCTGTGTATAGGATCACAATTATCTGCTGGTACTTCAAGCATATTTTTGCATATTGAATTAAAATTTTCTTTCCTAGGGGCACCTGGGTGGCTCAGTTGGTTAAGCATCGAACTCTTGATTTCAGCTCAGGTCATGATCTCAGGGTTGTGAGATCAAGCCCCACATCAGGCTCTGTGCTGGGCGTGAAGCCCGCTTGAGAATTCTCTCTCTCCCTCTTCTCCCCTCCCCCACAAAAAAATAAATACAATTTTTTTTTCCTAGTTGTCTATTTTAATTTGTTGCAGAAAACAGGACTTCAATTAGAAGAGATTGGATATTTTAAATCATTTTTACAACAGTCATGAATAGAGTATTACTTTTTACTTTGATAGAGAAAACATTTTATCTATAATTCAACATAGCATTTAGATATAATCTTTATAAATTCCATCTGATTTGGGCTTCTGCTTCTGGCCAAAGTGAAGCAGTAGGGTCCAGATTTACTGAAACAATCATGAAACCAGGCAAAATCCATAGAAAAACAGTTTTTGAAACTGGGTATCAGCCAATAAAGGACAGCGGATCCTTCAGGGGTGGGAAACAAAGGTGAGCTCAGTTTGTCCCAGATTATGCTCGGAAAGTTTCAAGGCCAAAGCAGAGGGAGGGGCAACTGAGGAGCATTCTGTTCTACTCCTTGGGGAAGACCCAAGGCAGCTGAGTTCGTGGGACAGAGTACCGGAGAGGAGAGGGCCTCACAGAGAGATAGCCCCAGAGATCTGTGGCTGATGGGTACCCAGCAGGACTGCTCTTACCTGCATGAGGAAGCTGCCCACAGCAAGATGGCAGGGAAGGAGCCATCAGAAATGCGAGTACACATACCTCTTTTCACTCGCCTATCTTCTTCTAAAGAGCAGTTGGTTCTTTGAATTGGGGAAGGAAGAAAGTATTTTAATAGATAAGAACAACAAAGGAAAAAACGACCCTCTAATTTCATTAAATTCAACATCTCTAGAGTGAGGCCTTCCTATCTACAATATAATCACTTGTTTTGTTTTTTGTTTCAGAAAAAAAATTACAAGATAGTATAGATAGTTTCCATACACCCTGCTTCTCCTACTATTGATATCTTACATTTAATAAGGTGCAACTGTCACAATTAATGAACTAATATTGATGCTTTCTTCTTAAAGTCCATACTTTGAGATTTTCCTAGTTTTTCCTAATGTCTTTTTCTGATAGAGACTCATTTGTACTTATGATTCTATTTCAGTGGTGTATGGACAGCAAATTTATCAAATATGTGCTCTTTTAAATGAAAAGCTTTTAGTGCTACCTTCATTTGAAAAAAGAATTACAATTCTGAGTAGAAAATACTAAACCAGGGGTGCCTGGGTGCCTCAGTCAGTTAAGCGTCTGCCTTTGGTTCAGGTGGTGATCTAGGTGTCCTGGGACTGAGCCCCACATCAGGCTCCCTGCTCAGTGGGGACCGTCTGCTTCTCCCTCTGCCTCTGCCCCTCCCCCTGCTTGTGCTCAAGACCTCTCTCTCTCTCTCTCTCTCTCTCCCTCTCTCTCTCAATAAATAAATTCTTTAGAAAAAAAAATACTAAACTATTTCTAACTTACACCTCCATCTGAAAACTACATATTCTAAGATAGAACAGACTCGTGTCAAAAAGTAGCTTAGGAGGCACTTAGGGCTCTCGAAAAATTTTTGGGACTTGGGGGGGGGGTCCTCTCACCCCAGGGGTCCCTCTAAGAGCTTCCTATAGCTCTGAAGAGCTAGTTAGGAAATCTTAGAATCTAGTACTCCAGAGCCCTCTACTGGCCACTTCTCACCACTGCAACCTCATTTTGGTCCATTCTTAACCCTAGCAAACTCCCTGAAAACACCTTCCTCCCTCAACCATAAGAGCGGGGGCAGCTTTTATGATACCCATATAAGTGCAATCAATGTCTTAAAGGTGAGAATTTATAAGGTTAAAAGTTTCCTCCACCCTGTTACACATATTCTGAACAACTTGAAAATTTTAAATGTAATAAGCAGCAATAACAACCGATCAGAGCCATATTCAAGACCGCTAACTCCAAGGATGCTTTAAAGGACATTTACTACAGTAAAATGATCATTTCATAGCTTTTACTTTCAGTTTTAAAAATCAGGAATAGAGATTCTGGGGTGGGGGGGGGAACCTTCTTTCAATAGGTGAAGACATTGGGAAAAATTCCTAGGGCAGCAACTGGTAGTCATATCTCATTCATGACATTCAATTTCAAAACATTTACTTGGGTCTCTCCCTTCTCTTTTGTTTCAACCTAAGACATCAGAATACCTGTTCTAGAACAGAAGATTTCTTTTGGGCATGAACTGTTAAGAAGATTGCAATCACGCCAAGTATCTTTACCAACCACAATGGAATAAAACTACACATCAATAGCAGTAGGAGAACTGGAAAATTTGTAAATACGTGAGAATTACACAACACACACTTGAACAACCACAGGTTCAAGGAAGAAATCACAAGGGACATTAGAAAATACCTTGAGACAAATGAAGTTAGACACTGCGTACCCAAACATGGGGTAGAGTGAAAGCAGAATGAAGAAGGAAGCTCAAACATGTGCACATGGATACGGAAAAACATCAGCAACGTAGCTTCACACCTCAAGAACTAGAAAAAAAGAACAACTAAACCCCAAGGTGGCAGATGCAAGGATATAAGGAAGATTACCGCAGAGAAAAAGTAGAGAATAGAAAAAACAACAACAACAAAAGAGTTGGGTTTTTGGAAAGATCCATAAAATTGACAGTCCCTTAGCTAGATTAAGAAAATAAGATGGAAAACTCAAAGAAGCAAAATCACCAATGAAAGAAGGAACATTACATCCAATGCCACAGAAATAAAAAGGATCGTACGAGAATACTATGAACAACTGTAGGCCAACAAACTGGAACCTACAAGAAATGGATAATTTCCTAGAAGATACAATCTACCAAGCCTGAATCATAAAGAAATACAAAGTCTGAACAGACCTATAACCAGTAAAGAGATTGAATCAATAATCAAAAACCTCCCAACAAAGAAAATCCAGGACCAGATGGCTTCAGTAGTGAATTCTATCAAACGTTTAAAGAAGAATTAATGCCAATCCTCTGCAAACTCTCCCTAAAAATTGAAGAAATGGAAAAACTCCCAAATGATTTTATAAGTCCAGCATTACCCTGATGTCAAAGCCAGAGAAAGACATTACAAGAAAAGAAAACTATAGGGCACTATCCCTGATAAATAGAGATGCAAAGATCCTCAACAAAATACTAGCAAACTGAATTCAACAGTGCATTAAAAGATCAGACACCAGGACCAAATGGGACTTATCCCCAAGAGGCAAGGATGCTTCAACATATGAAAATCAATCAATGTAATATACCACACTAACAGAATGAAGGATAAAAACCACTTAACTATTTCAATTGATGCAGAAAAAGCCTCTGACAATACCGAACACACTTTCATGATACAAACACTCAACAAATTAAAATTAGACAACTACATCAACATGATAACAGGTCATATATGAAAAGTCCACAGCTAGCATCACTCTCTATGATGAAAGACTGAAAGCTTTTCCTCTAAGGTCAGGAACAAGGAAAGGATGCCCACATTCAACATTTACATCCAAAATAGGCAAGAAAGCAAAATAAAAGGCATGGAAAATAAAAAGTAAGACTAAAAAGATCTGTTTGCAAATGACATCATCTTATATGTAAAAAAACCTTAAAGAGTATATACACCAAAAAAATGTTAAAATAAATTCGGTAAAATTGCAGGATAAGACATCAACACAAAAATCAGTTGTGTTTCTATACACTAACAATGAATAATCTGAAAAGGCAATTGAGAAAACAAGTCCATTCATAACACATCAAAAAGAATAAAATATTAGGAACAAACCTAACCAAAAGGTGAAAGACTTGTCCTCTGAAAACTACAAAACATTGGTGAAAGGAATTTAAGGCAGCACAAAAGTGGAAAGACATCCTGTGATCACGAATTGGAAGATTTAATATTGTTAAGATGTCCATCTTACTCAAAGCAATCTACACAATCCCTATCAAAATGCCAATGGCATTTTTTTTTTTTTTTTTGCAGAAATAGAAAAATTCATCCTAAAATGCATTTGGAATCTCAAGGGACCTCAAACAACCAAAACAATTTTGAAAAAAAAAAAGTTGGAGACCTCACACTTCCTTATTTCAAAACATACCTCAAAGCTACAGGAATCAAACCGTGGTTCTTGCGTAAAGACAGACAAATAAATGGGATTCAGAAACAAACCCTTGCTTGTATGGTCAAATGATCTTTGATAAGGGTGCCAAGACCACGTATGGGGAAAAGACGGTCTCTTCTACTAATGGTGTTAGGAAACTGGATATCCACATGCAAAAGAGTGAAGTTAGACCCTTATTTTACGACATATAAACAAGTTAGCTCAAAATGGGATAAAAACCTAAAACTGTAAAACTAGAAGAGGGGGAAAGCTTCAAGACATTGGGTTTGGCAATGATTTACTGCTTATGACATCAAAAGTATAAGCAAAGGGAGATAAATGGGACTATTTCAAACTTAAAAACTTTTGTGCATCAAAGGACACAATCAACAGAATGAAAAGGCAGCCCATGGAATGACAGAAAACACTAACAAATCATACATCTGAGAAGGGGTTAACATCCAGAATATGTAAGAACTCCTACAATGCAACAACAACAAAAAAAATCAAGAAGCCAAATTTTAAAATGGCCGAAGGATGTGAACAGACATTTCTCCAAAGATAATATACAAATGACCAATGCACATCCGAAATTATGCTCAACATCACTAATCATGAGAGAAATGCAAATCATAACCACAATGAGGTATTACCTCACACTCGTTAGGATGGCTACCATCAAAATGGGTAAGTGTCAGAAGGGACATGGAGAAATTGGTACCCTGTATACTGCTGGTGGGATTGTAAAAGGGTACAGCTGCCAGGGAAAACAGTATGGAGGTTCCTCAAAACATTAAAAAAAAAAAAAATAGGACTACCGCGGAATCCAGCAATCCCACTTCTCTGCATTTATGTGAAAGAATTTTTTAAAGGATCTTGAACGTGCATTTGCACTTGCATGTTCATTATTCACAGTATTCACATGTTCATATTATTCACAGTAGCCAAGAGGTGGAAGCAATTCAAATGTCCACTGATGATGAATAAAGAAAATGTGGTACATACACACAATGGAGTATCATTCAACCCGGAATATCATTTTTTTTTATTTTATTTACTTGAGAGAGAGAGCGCGAACGCACATGATAGCGGGATGAGGGGCAGAGGGAGAAGCAGGCTCCCCGCTGAGCAAGGAGCCCAATGCAGGACTGGATCCCAGGACCCTGGGATCATGCCCTGAGCCGAAGGGAGATGCTTAACCATCTGAGCCACCCAGGTGTACCTCATTTAACTTATAAAAGGGAGGAAATGCTACAACATGGATGAATCTTGAGGATATTACACTAAGTAGCATAAGCCAGCCACAGACAAATCCTGTATTAAAGAACCTAAAGTAGTCAAATTAATGAAAACAAAGTAGAATGGTTACCAGGGACCAGGGTGAGCAGGAAGAGTTGTTCAATGGGTATAGTTTCAGGTTTGCAAGATGAAAAACATTCTGGGGGTATGATGTGCAATGTGAATATAGTTAACACTACTAAACTATATACTCCAAAATGGTTAAGATGATACATTTGGGATGGTTTTGAACAACTATTTTTAAACTTATGGTTAAAAATCTTAGTTTTGTTAAGCATTGACCCAGGAACTGTGCAAGAAATGAATTTCCACCACAGGACACTTCCAGGTGGGTGGGAACAGAGAACTGGGTGCCTGGCTCCTGCCCAAGGACCTTCCCACCACGGCAGCGGGGTGCTGCCCAGCGGCTCTCGTGGCCCCAGGGGAGCCCAGGCTCGTGACCCCGGGAGAGCAGCTGCACCCACAACTGCAGACCGCAGCACAGCTGGATCCACTTCAGGGAGACGCCTCTGAACAGGCGGGGCACTAATTAACAGCTTAGAGAGCCTGCCAAGGAGGCGAATCAGCCATTCCCGCTGAGAAAGGGCAGTACCTTCTTGAGTGTCCCATCAGGAAAGCAGAAACACATGGAGAAAAGGACGGCAGAAAAGGTGAATCCATTACTGGCAGAATCGAACACACAGATTTAAGACCTCCTTTTCTGGGACTTAAGAAGGCCATTTACTAGTGAAAGACTTAAATTCTCCGGTGGGGAAACGAAGGGCAAGAGAACGAACAGAAGGCAATGCTTCGGGGGCCAGGGGCGAGGCTTGGGCACCAAACTCCATCTCCCCTTGTTAATTTCCTCAAGCTGATTCAAAACGAAGTGAAGCTGATTCTCAGTTTATTGTAAGTCTTCTTTATTTACAGTATAAGTCTCCAAAAGGTCAAGGCAGTTTTCTCTCTTAAATAACATGTCAATCATATAAAACAGCTAGAACCAAAGTAGAGAAATATATACAATATAATACATTAAGTATTTTCAATATTGTTAATTGAATTCTTCATATTAAATTAAAAGAGGATATTATGATTTACAATGTCATTTCTCTAGTTAAAATTAAACCTGTCAAAAGACATAATGTACATTTTTTACAAAACCAGCACAGCAGCATTAATAAAACTGCTCATGATTGTAATTTTTGTTTTTCTATAATACACTGCACCCGTGTTACAAAAACAAACAAACAAAAAGGCATTGCACTAGATGGTTTGAATACTGCGTAAGTCAGTATGTTAATACTTGAGGAATAATGAATGGCCTGACCTGTTTCACCACGAGGCTCATTCACAAGAGTTTTCATTCCGCTAGCTCAGCAAACTTTCTACAGGTAGATGACTTTTCCTTGGCAGTTTTATACAAGCCCACTGCTAATGGGTACAATGCCAACGAGACACTTGACGCCACCAAAACCAACACAAACCTATTTACAATACCCAATAAAAGCCAAAGCTAGAAAACCACTCACTGCTGGATCGAGGAAAAAATTATAAGCAGCACTTTTTGTAGGAAATTTTCAATGTCTATAAATTTATTCAACAGACTACAAAAGGGCCTGCAAAAACCAATTCCCCTTATTTTTCTCAGACTTGGATAAGAAAAAAGTAAATCTTTTTTATTTTTCCATAAAGTTTTGATGGCATCAAAAACCTTCACATTTATAAGTAAGATTTTTATACAATGCAACACATTCACAGAGTTTTCTTGTGCTACTATCAATTATTCTCAGGGTTCATATTTTATTCTAAGGAAGAAAGTATTAAGATTTCTTCCTCAGTCTTAACTTTTCAACATCAATATTCTCCAAGCCAAGGAAGGGAATTCAAGAGAGGTGAGTGGTCATTCAATGCTTAACACCAAGGAGCACAATATTGGAAACGCCTTATATATACATATAGTAGTGACCTCAACAAAAGCAGCCGGGGCTGAGGATATAGTTCTACCACTCACAACAAGTTCATTTCCCTTTCATTAAGACAGTTTTAAAAGGACAGATCACCCTTGCAAGGCTGCAAGTATTGCTTCAGATGATATTAAACTGGAATTTTTTTAGCCATAAAATCACCTAAGAGGCAGCAGTGCTTTAAAAACTAGTTCTTCAAGTCACCGGCAAGGAAAACAAAATCAACACGACACATACTACTGTCAGGAGTTATTCCAGTGGAGGATCCAAGCTATACATAGCAGGGTGTTGAGACGAAACAAAGAAACAACCTGATCACAGCGAAGGAAAGCTACCTATTCTCCTGTGGTGTGCATGACTGAGGGTGCAGGAAATGGACAGATAAATAACCCTAAGTTTCCTGCCCGAAAGAAAAAACAGAGACAAAACAGTGTTTGCATTCAAAGGGAGATGCAAAATCCATTGAGGTTACGTTCCACCCACGTTTCATTCCTGCAGGAGCCCGTCCTTTTCCAGTCTGTAATATCAAAATTAAAACCACTAGTGTTCTGTGCGTTTTCTAAAGGCACACCACATGTTTTTTTAAAAAGTGCTTATCATCAGTCCTAAGTCCTTGGCCAACTTGTTTCTAGTTCAAAACAAACCACGTATCCAATAAGCACCAAACACCAAACTAATGCTTTCGTTCTCTAAAGCAAACTTTCCGAAATGTTCCTATTTCACATACTTACAGTCTTTGTAACTGGAATGTATCCAGATTTCCTTTTCTTATTTTGTGAAAGTTACAATAGAAATGTGCTATGATAGGAAGCCTGAAAAGAGGAGAACTTTATAAAACTTTACAAATCCCCCAATTACCCTTGTTGGCAAAAGCAGCCACGAGGAAATATTTGGTGTTCTGTTATGTCCTCAAAGTCAGTTTAATACTGTATCTGATCACTTTTAAACAAAAACTCTATTAAACAAGAAGTTCCTTCCTACAAATATTTTATCCCTTAACATTTCTCAATAATCAGAACTGGCTTAGAAACTGGTGCAGAAAGTTAAGAAATGGATGTCCACACTAGAAACCTCTTAGTTTTACAGATGTCACTTAAATTGCTATATATATTGAAAAAGACACTTTACCTTTACAGAAAATAAGCAAGTGTTCACCTCTCATCCAATTTCTTGGATAAGGTCTAATTTATTTTTTCCATTAAAAAAAAAAAAATCCTTAGTAATTCTCCCTTTGGGAAGTTAGTCATGATAGACTCATTTACTGTTTCCCTGCAAGCGGAGGAAAACCTAGAGTATGAGCATGTGTGGATAAGTGCAGTTTAACCTATTAATTGCACAAAAGTTATAAATAAGCTTAAAAAACAGCTCCAAAAGGCTTATTAATGGCTAGAGTCTCCTGTCACCCACAGAGAAGACAGAACTTAAAAAACATCAAGCACCCTCAAAAACAAGGCAAGGTAAGAACACGACAGGATTCCCAATTTAAGTCAAATACCTCAATAAAACAAGAACAGACTGGGTCCATCTGTTTCACTGGCCATTAAGAGAATAAGTCAGAATTTTTAAAGGTTTCAGAAATTCTGATAATACGCAACATTACATTGTTACATAAGAAACACAAATTCACCAGCTCTACAAATGCTAAGTAAAGAATGTGTCAAATGGGATGCTGGGAAAGCCACAATCTAGGAAGCATTATTTTCTTAACAGGACTGTTAACAAATCTGACACCCCATTTCTTCACCCTATCTCCTTATCTCTGACCATACATTCATCTTAAGCCCTTTGAAATGTCTCTATAGTTTAGCTTAAGTGGAAGAATGTTCATGCAACTTCCCAGCATAAGACAGCTAACTTGTAGGTATCAAAAACCAAAGTGCAAATCCACGGCATTTTAACCCTTCAATTACAGACAGCCCACATGACTGCAGGATGGGAAGGCCTTGGCATACAGTGGTGAACATGATGAAGAAATAAAACATGTAGCTTATTTTTGGTCCTTTGGTCCAGGCCCCTTTCATTCATGGTCCATTTTAAAATCATGTGCTCCCTTTCAGCAGTTCAGACCTAAACCTGTCCAGTGGTCTGGTACCATCAGGAAATACTTGTCCATTGCTTCACAAAATCTAGTCCTGTACAGCTCTGGAGAGACCACAGTTGGCATTTTACCTAAGATTATGGAAGAGCAAAGGGAAAAAGCTGTTACAGAGTTGATCAGCAGCTGACTTGAATAGCTATGTTCTTTCATGACAACTGCCATAAAGACACACACACACACCAGTCTCAGAAAAGAGGGAGAGGTGTCCACTGTGCCACATGACATGGGACAGGGCCTTCCTGAGAGGGGTTTCCATTTTAAAAGACTAGCTCTTGGGTCACCTGGGTGGCGCAGTCGGTGAAGTGTCCGACTCTTGATTTCGGCTCAGGTCATGTTATTAGGGTCCTGACATTGAGCCCCGAGTCAGGTTCTGCACTGAGTGTGGAGCCTGCTTAAGATTATCTCCCCATTTCCCTCTGCCCCTGTCCCCTTCCCCACCCCCTACTCTAAAAATACGAGCCTAGCTCTTGCCTAGAGATGAGAGATGTATGAAAGCACAAATGGAGCTAGAAGTGCTCAGAGAACTTAGAAGATTTCAAGTGTTAATTAAAAACAACCTCTTATTCAGAATATCTGGCCTTTTTTGGGTAACTTTTCATTCTGGCATTTTAACACAACTTTAAAACCAATTATTTCCCCACCTCTGCAATTTCCTTTATTATCTGATCATTTTGGAAATGATAAAATCAAAGATGACCACTTGTTTTTTTAGAATTTAAAAAAGTACCCATTTTTTAAATGTTAACTGATAAGGAAGACATGAGAACAGTTTAAAGAATAAACAAAAATTCTGCTCACCTTGTCCTCCTAAAATTCCTGTTGATTTCACAACCATCTCAAGCTTTTTGTCCCATGTAAATGTTCGAATATAATCTGTTACAGGAGGGAAGATTAGCAGTACAGCTACGTTAGTAAATGTAAGAAGATAACAACAGTAATTACTATTACTTCTACAATGTTTACTGAATGTTAACAATATTGCCAGACACTGTCCCAAGGGTTTTTTCCATATTAATTCTTTTAATCCTCCTAACAACTTCACAGGGCTTCCTTTATGAGTAACTTTTTGAATACAGGTATTTTTGGTAAAGACAATGAAATGAAATGAGGACACTGAAATAGAAGGTAACTAGAATTTAAAAGCTATTGTTGAATTTTCAAATCAAAGTTGGTGAGAATATTTAATAAGCTATGACTAAACCAGGTTCAGTATAATCTTCAAATTTACTCTGGCTTCAATCATGAACTATAAGTAGCATATGCTTACTGACTTACCTATAATTCCGACTACCAGCTCATTGCTAGTATCATCTCGCCCAACCAGCAAAGAATAATCTATAATGAGGTGGCTAGAAAGAAAGTGGGAGTCACTACGGATCGAGGCTCTCAGCACGGCTTTGGAATGAGAACGGATGTACAGAGGGTTGTCTCGAACCATCTTTAAGAGATTTTCATCCAGCAGGACCACATCACAACTCTCCTTCCCGGTATCAGTTTTTACATTTCTATTCCTAAGTGAACCCTTCAAATCAAAAACCTAGCAGAAAGAAAAGTTTCTGTCATTTATGCATGAGTTGCATAATTAATTAATGTAATTAAATTGGAAATGCAAAAAAATTCCTTATAGCCCATATCATTACGTATACTTTTAAATTTAATTTTAAAACTTAATCATAACTTACATAAATATATTAAACATATCATTTATATATATTATATATCATATATAAAATTATATATAATGCATGCATTATAATTGTGCAATACATAAAGTAGATGGTGATAGGATTCATCATTGAAAATTAACACCTAGGTACTCAGTTACTCAAACACTTCAGGAATACATTAACCCACTTAATCAACTTTAAGAAACATTAACAAATAACTCCAAAAATATATCATTGGATCATAAAGCAGTTTAAAAACCAGATACAAAGAGTCTTAGGAAACTTACAGTTTGGGTACCAAAACTCCATTCAATACTATGGCAATGTAGAAGCAACTGCATCTCTCTAGAAATGTTGGGGGTGGTAAAAGCCACACACTCAAAGGTCAGGGGACTTAGGTCCTTGACCAGTGCAATAGGAAGTGTATTCTACACACGAATGCTAGGCAACTGTCCCTGGCTCACGATGACATAAGGAGCTCGTGCCAGAACGTAAAACAATCACATCACTAAGCACGCTCTTTCATTCAGCATAGCAAGACACTCTCAATGAAGAAATACATTCTAGTGTAAGCTCTTTATCTCCCCATAGACTGGAAACAGTTAAAGGACCAACACTCTGAAAGGTACTGTTCTAGAATCTAAAACAACCTGAGCTCTTGGAATATCTGTGTGACTGTCATAAACTTAATTTTTCTAGGTCTTAGTTTCTTCATCTTTAAAACTGAGATGGTGGGAAGAGATCTGTCTTCTAATCCTAGAATTCTGTGTTTCTAGGATATTGGACAGGTTAAATTTTAATACCAGTCTACAATATTCTTCTTTAGTCTTTCCTATAGGGTTCAACAATTCCAAAGTTAACTTTGGCCTAGCAACTGAGGTTTAATACTATCAAATAAGATGTTATTCTCTGATTCATTATATTCAGGAACCAGAAGTGCAAAACGTTCCAGTAGCTAAATGGTTCAATATCCTTACCTGTGCCATCTTTCTCCCATAGAAAAGATTTTCCATGACAAGGAGATCTAACTTCTTCTCAGTGTTGTTCTGAGAATTCTTATAACCAATTCTATAAACTCCAAGAATTTTGGCCAATGCAGTGGGCCTCTAATCAAGAAAAGATGAAAGTAAATTCATTTGTAATTTAATACCCATATCTGGATTATCCATGTACTATCCAAACACAATTTTCTATTAATATGACCAAAGAACTTTGAAAGAAACTTAAACCCTTGAATCTCCGGAGTAAGTAAAAAGCAAAACAGCAATGCTAACAAAAATCTTAGATCCTTCATATTCTCCCAAAGGATAAGGCTTTATTTCTCAAAATCACAAATTTTATTATGACATATAATTTCCCCCCAAATATGCAATAAACCTTAAATGGGGAAAAAAAAAATCTACATGACTCCTTTATACACTTACTGCGAGGAGCACTGCTAAATGTCAAGTGGGCAAACCTGACTGAGCCACTGGCTTCTTTTCTACTTAAGGACCCAGACACTCAGGTCTCAACAAATATTTCCCAGTTTTGTCTCAACAAACTTACAAATTATAACGTGCAGCTATTTTCATCCAATCTCAATGTTTCTACACACACACACACACACACACACACACACACACACTAATTAAATGCAATCTGCTGGAGATCTCTTGGCTCCTCACTGGCAAAGGCAGGAAAGAGCATGAAATGAGTGCATTCTATCACACCTCAGTAACATAACAGAGACCCAGTCACGTCCCGTTCCTATCTTAGCATGGGAAAAACTGCCACTGGGACTCGGAGGAGGTGAAAAAGCCCAGAAAATTCTAATTACGAACCAAGGTTTGGGACTTCTACCTTTTGTTGAACAGCATTTGTAATATAATTGAAGTAGTGCGGTGCAAAGTCGAGGAAAGACTGGACTTCCAGACGAGGCATCTGCTTCAAAATGAATCTATCATCTAAAAGGCAGAAGTGTCGTATGTGTTTATTCAGTCACAGGATTTCCTGAGGTAATCTATAATACATCATTCCAAAGATCCCAAGTGATGTGTTTGCTTCATGGCTTTAAGGGAGATTTTCTGATGTCACAGAGAAAATTTTCATCAGAACATAGGTCTCAAGTAATTGAGGGCTCAAAGGGTTCCTGAGGATTATATAGTCAAGAAGCCTCTACCTTTGACAGTACCAGACCGAAATTCATAGCTAGATAACTACTAAGTAAAATTTTATAGACTCCTTTGTTAACAATGCAGTAAGTCACAGTTATGAAAGCTCTTATCAAGCAACATCCTTCCTGCTGCATTTTCTCAGATAATTTTGTTTCCAGGGAATGGAGAACGGAATATGACATACAAATGGTCATCATCTTCTGTAAACCTTTGTAGGTGAAGAACCTGGCCTTCCTATTTTCAGTTTAAGTATTTATATTTTTATCTTTGTCTCATCAGCTCTGAGGAACCCTTGTGAGTCTTCCAGAAGTTCTCTGTTACTATTTACATTTGTAGAAGTCAGGACCAGAGAGAGTTTAGTAAGGACTGGGTCAATGTCTGTCTCTAACTGCACACCATATATATGTATATTCTTTTAAATATTGTTATTACATACTCTCAAACAGAAAAACAGAAAACTTCGTTTGCCAACTGACCATATCATACCACCTCAGTTCAAGGGATTCACAGATTACCTGAGGGGAAAAGATGGCTACTACTCAGTGAGTGAGTGACTAAAAAGACCTACCCTCAGTTGCATAGAAGGCAGCTCCTGATTTGCCCCCACGGGCCTGCCAGGGCGAGGAGTGGGAAAGAGAGCGGATGAAATCTTCTTCACTGCTGCCCAGAATCACTTCGCGCATCTTATGAAACTCTCCCGCATAGTACAGGCGACAGTAAAACTTGGCATTTGCGTCAGAAAATTCTATAAACAGAAGTGTTTGGGGGGGGGGGGCTTTTATGAATCAGAAATCTCTCTTCCTTCCTGCCCACTTCCCATGCCCAACAAATTTGACCATTTCATTTTCTCCAGGATAGCATTTCTCAGGTTAAGTTTACACCCTTGTTTGTCACAGTTCTGCTAAAATGATTCTCGGGGAAGACCGAAAAGCATCTTATAACCTTACAGAAAAATCAAACATAAAATAAGACCCATATCTAATTTTATACTGGTTACTGTACTTTCATCATTATAATTTTACATCTTAAATTATACTGTACTTATTCTGGATGATAAAGTTTTAGCACCCCCCCACACACACACACACAATTCTAGACATCTGGTCAAGTCTCTGTGGCTCTAGATTACACAATAATTATTTAAACGTTAGATATTAAAACAAATTATACCTTATAAATTAAAATATAATTTAAATTAAATTTCTTTATACATTAAATGTTTATTTTATAAGCTAAATCTAGATTAAATAAAGCTTATGTCAGCACACAGACTTAATATTCATTCCAAGAAACAGGATATTTATCTAGAATAAGCTAGAAGCCTTAATTAACAGTTTTCTCAATTACAGTCGGTATCCCCGAACCAACATTATTTTATCGCATACTTACGAAGCTCCACATGCGGATTTATGAGTTGTTTCTTTTGTGTATCTCCTCCATCCACCTCATCTAAAAAGTTTAACATCATTAATAAAGTCAAAGTTTTCAATGGGTTATCAGTTCATTTTGTCTGTTCTTTCCTCCCCTGACATAACAATAAAAACTAACAAGTCAATTCTTGTTATCCTGGTCAAGTCACTCTCGAGAAGCATTATGTGCATAATTAAACTTTATAAACTATTACAAAATATAAGTACCTTTTGAAAGAGCAATTTTCAGATGAAAAACAGAGAATTCAGGTTGAAGAATAACTTTTCTTATATTTGATTCCTCTGATAACAATATACTAACTCTCATTAAACTCTACCTCTGAAACTAATAATATGTTATATGTTAATTAATTGATTTTAAATAAAAAGAATACAGATGAAAAAACAAAACAATATGCTAACTCAGCTCTTACATCAAGTTTCCATTACTTCTTTATCAGTTTATGATCATTTTCCCTGTGTGTGGAATAATGGTTCTCCAACAGCTTGAGATGCTTTCTTTGTCTTATAAAATACATAAAATATATTAGTATCTACTTCAGAGCTATTTTTTATATTTGATTTGTGTGGCAAACCTACGGCTAGATGCACTCTAATTATTACAAATTTGGAATATATTTCAATAGCTAGAAGAAGTGATCTTCCATGTTTCACATTTCTAAATTATTTTTTTCAAAGCACCAATGTCTTCCAAGGATTACAGCCCAATGGAAGTCTATAGAATACTTAAGATGATATCTTAATTACTAATGAAAATATATTATGCTTTCTTTTAGACTACTAATTCATGATCTAACCCGGGGGTTGCCAAACTATTTCTGTAAAGGGCCAGATGGTAAGTATTTTATTCAGTCACAACTATTCAACTTATCAATATGACATGAAAGCAGCCAATCAGTAAATGAATGGGCGTGCTTATGTTCCAATACAACTTTATTTACGAAAACAGGTCAGCACAGTTTGCTGATGCCTGGTCTAACCCCATATTCAAACACAATCAGGTACACATATTTTTAAATATCAAAATGAAGGTAGACATCAATGCCCTCAACCCTACAGAGACTGGGAAAGAAAGGAAATGTCTGAGGGGTTAGTGGAATGAAAACATTTGAGTATGTAACTGTGAGTTACAAGGTGAGATTGATGTTTTACATGTTTAATGTCACCTGGTCTTCAGTAAACCATGGAAGACATTGCTTTTGCCACTTCACAGATATGGAAACTAAGGATTTCTGATTCTACCACACAGTAAGTGATAGCAATGACAGCTAAAGCCAGTCGGACTCTACAACCACCATGCTTTTTCCACTCTGCCATACTGAGGCATGAGAAGAGAGCGAATGCCCTGGTTTGGGCAGTAAGAATTATCTACTCAAGGCTATAAAGGACACAAGCAAGGGAAATAAGCACATTTGGTCTCCTTTAACACACCTTGGGCCTCAGTGCCTTGACTCTCCGTTCCCTCCTTGCCCGTCTGCCCAACCTGGTAGTAAGCACTATCTGCTCCACGTAAGGTCTCTCTCTTCTGGGAAGAGAGATCAGGGCTTTTCCCTGCTGTCCCTCGGAAGAAGGACAGCATTCCAGAAGCCTTTTTGGCTAAAAATAAAAGGTAACATATTAAGTACAGGTCACTGCAGTGAAAAAATGAAGATTTTCAACTCATTCTTTTGTTAGCAGTAACCATTACATGAGGGTAATAAATATGAGTCACACTGATACTTTCATTTGCACAGACTATCATTCCACATGTTTTATGGGGCCTGGGGAGGGGTTATTAGTCAAGCACTTTTATTATCAGAAATATAAAAGAAAAGCAATGTTCAGGTAGCTGTATATCAAAATGTGAGAAATTCTATAGAAAATCTTTCAAAAATATCTTTACATGGCAGTCATAATCTTTTTTAAATAAGATTTATTTATTTATTTGACAGAGAGAGAAAGCGCATGCATGTGCCAAAGCGGAGAGAGACAGAGGGAGAGAATCTCAAGCAGACTCCCCACTGAGCACGGAGCCCAAAGCGGGGCTCGATCCCACAACCTATGAGATCATGACCTGAGCTGAAACCAAGAGACGTTAAACCAACGGAGCCACCCAGGCATCCCGGCAGTCATGATATCTTAAGCAACTAAATTTAGGGCTAAATTCTTATATTACAATAGTTAATTACACTAATACAAAGCAATACTACAATCTACAAGAATTCAGAGTTAAAAGTAACATCTCCGTATCATTTATGTTCCTACATTTTAACACAGCAAAATCTAAGATGTTTTCAGCATTTTTCAGAAATTTGTATAAGGTGGCCAAAAATATTACTAAAGCTTACTCTATACTTTCATTCTTAGTTTTGAGATTGGTATATATATATCATCTATGTGTGATCTATGAACTCATTAGCATACATGATTCTAATTTCATACATTTACCATCTACAAAATCCACATAAAATGTCACTCATAAAGTGCTTAGTTAGGTTGGCAGACACCATTATGACGTCCTTAATACCCAAGCCCACCTGTTCCTTGCTGAAAGAACTGCAGTTTTATTTGGGGCAGCAATGTGGAGAGCCTTAAAAAATAAATCACGACTTGTATAAGCAACTAGAGCAGAGCTGGTCACTACAATCTCAGTCTCCCTTGCAGGGAGGGGTGACCCTGAGATTCAGTTCCAGCCAAGGAGACTAAAGGAGAAGCCTCTGCATGCCTAATTAAAGGAAATAGCTGCAGCTTGTAGCTACCTCCCTTCTTTCTGCTTCAAATAGAGACCTGAAATGGAACATTTTGATCATGAGGAAAACTTAAGAGAATCATGAGAAACTACCCCTCTCTTGTCATGACAATGCTGACTAGCTGGACCAATGCCAGCAACTGCCTGCCTCTGGACATTGCTATTTTAGAAAAATACACTGTCATTTGTTTAAGCCCCAATAGTCACTTGAGTTTTCTGTTATTTGTAGTGAATACATTCCTGATAAAGTCAAAGAGACCTATGTTCAAATCCCAGCTTCTGCTACCTCTGTAATCTTGAGCAAGCTACTTACGTCTTAACTTTCTTTTTAAAAAATGGGGATATGTCAAATAACTCTTATGTGGTTATTATGGGGATTAAAGGACATGACACATGAAAAATTCTTTTCACAATGCCGACAATACTGTAAAAACTTTTTTAAGAAGTCTCTCTTAGGGCATCTGGGTGGCTCAGTCGATTAAGCATCTGCCTTCGGCTCAGGTCATGATCCTAGGGTCCTGGGTGGGCTCCCTGCTCCGCGGGAAGCCTGCTTCTCCCTCTCCCTCTCCCCCTCCCTCTGCTCATGCTCTCTCTAATAAATAAAATCTTAAAAAAAAAAATGTCTCCTTAGCTTGTATACTTTAAACTGAAAACTCTAAAAAGGAAGGATCTGTTTCTTTTTGCATAGACCTATGAGTTTCGAGAAGTTTTCAAATCCAGTAATAAGGTAAAGATCAAGGAAAAGCAAAATATTTAAAAAGGGGACATACAAAAATTTTTTTGTAAAGACCAGAAGCAATAAATTCTTGCCAGCTAGCATTTCTTATTTGATGTTTTCTTCTTCAAACCATAATTACAAATAAAGCTAATAAGTACTCCTCCATGTATAATCTTACTTGGCGGCAGGTCTGCTTCTGCTGTACGGTTTGTCTGTCCTCCACTGACCTCAGGTAATCTAATAGGGCTGCTACTCTTCGGTCTGCTGTCTAAAGTACTAAACAAAAAACAAAAGGAAAAGTTAATTTCATACAATTCGGACAGAAAATGATTCCTGCATTAATCTACTCCCCACCTAATCCCACCCACCGTATCTGAAATCTGATTCATAATTTATGTAAACACAGGTTATATCACAGAAGAAAAAGTCTTGAAATGCCTACTGGACTTAAGAAAAAGAAAGTGAAACGTTGTAAATATAAAAGTGTCTGGAAAATATGTGAAAGCAGAGGCTTTTGTAGTATTTCCCCAAATTCATTAGAGCTATCTTAGTACCTGTAATTCAAACGATTACAGAAAATACCAATTTCATATTTCCCAGACTAGTTACCATGATAATAAATAAATCCAGATCGAATGTTGTCACATTAGTGAAGCTGGAAAACCTACTTCAATAAGAATCAAAATAATGAGCCTATGACAATTTCTGTATAAATGTCTAAAATACTGAACATACTAAAAGAACTAACTGGTTGGGGGTTTTGTTTTGTTTTTAAACTATTTGGGATCTTTAATTATTCTGGAAAATTCACAAATACTTTAAATTACAAAGTAAAGCAGTGGGTTACTAATTTCAAAAGTTACTATTTTTTAATTGAAACGAGGACAATTTAAAACGTTGAAAGTTTAAGTCTGCAATATACACTGAACTTCTACGGCAATTATCAGAAAACTACATCCAAAGGCACCGTTTAAGGCCTTCTGCTATACTTGAATTTTGTTCTGTCAACTGTTGGCTGAAGTTTGAGTGCCACTGTCCGTGTCCTAGCAACTGTCACACTGAAAATTTGCAATAATAAAATTGAAGAACGAGCATTTAAAAAATGATGACATAGCCAAATGAAGTAAATTCTACTCAATCATGGATCACCTATTTGTCGGAAGCCCTTCTTCGGCACTGCTCCGCTGAGTCACTTTGGACAATTCCTCTAAGGCATTTCGGTATTCTTTACAACTTAGGGTAGAAATAGGTTGAAAAATGTTAAACATTAAGCTTCTCTTCAAAATAAATCATATACTTTAGAATAAGCTCTGCATTACAGAAATACAATCATTTTATGTGTCCATAATTAAACATATTGGAGTCAACTAACAAAAGTTATCAAGTAGAAGCTTCATGAAGAAGGTCATCTTCACAGATAATGATACAAAATACAAACCCAACACACCAACCAGTATCAATATCCTAAACAATGACTGTGAAAGTCTAGGTATTAACATTTAGACCAAATATCTTCAGGGATAGAACAGGTAATTTAAAGTATAAAACTTCAGACTTTAGTATAATGTAACAGCGAGAAAAGGAACTTGAGAATGCTTTTCTATTTAAAGGTACTGAACTTTAAGAAAAAAATCCAACTCTTGGACTAGCAGTCTGAGAGCCCTGATTTAGATAAATCAGGTGTCAGGGAACAAGAGAAGCATGTATTATTTTCCCAAGACATTAGAAGAAAGTGATTTCTACTGGAATGCTCAATTCCTAACAGTACATAAGAAATTTTTTATTTGGTTGACTTTCCTACCTTTCTTATCTATTAATGTAGTATGACTAAGCAATAAAAAAAACAAATATTAACTTCCTAAAGGCCAAAAGGCAAAAACAAAAAAAAAATAAATCACATGGAATCTCCTAAAGGAAAGAAATTCCTCATAATCCAAAGAGTAAACTCTAAACTTCATAAATGCTAAGGCATATAAATCTATCTTGTTTATTCCTATAAATCCAATACCTACTACACCACATATTGTAGATATTCAAATATTTGTTGAATAAGCAGGCTCCTTGCAACCAATATATAAAAAGAAAAATTTACATTTCAATGCCTTCCAACAGAAAAAATTTTTTTTAATTAAACAACTTAGATTATACTTAAACTAAGTTCTACCACTACCAAGATACTGTTGTGATTAAAAAGCACTGTCTTTTTAGATATAAGATATAAATATTTTTAAAGAAGGATGCTTTTTAAAGACACATGGTAACTGTGGGCATGTAAGTGGGTTAAGGCATAGGAACAGCATTACTCTAGTAAGAAAACCTTACCTGCTATGTGTGAGAAGCAGGAAGGAAAGAAAGAGTATAAAAAGATACTCAGATGGTATAAGATGCTTTATTATATCAACAAGTAAAGGTAGTAAGGAAGGGATACAATGGATACACAGTATAATAGAATGTTTAGAGGATATAAAGATAAGTAAATAACTTGCCTAGTCAATTTAGTTAGTAGAAGCTTGCTTAAGAATCATCCTGTTATTATTTGGGCAAAGAATACACTTTCAGACACAAAGAGAACAAGCTACCATGCCCAAAGAATATATATTTTTGCTTGTATTTAATCATTCTGCCCTACTGTCTATAAAAGATCTAAACAATAAGGTGATTAATAAATATACATAAAATATAAAGATCTAATCATAGGTGAAAAAGTCCCATGAATAATACCTGAGAGCAAAAGCAATGATAGAGCTGGGTTCCTTCTCACAAACCGCAATGGGCACCCGTTCATGTTCATACATTAAGTAGTGTTTATCTGGATCACTGTTCAAAATTTTTAAATAAATCAGTAAGAACAAAATTAGCAGAAAATGATATATACAAACCACTAACACATTGTAAGTAAATTTCAAGACAATTTTAAGTTAACTAAATATGGCGCAATCATAAGAAGATAATACTAGGTAAACCAAAATGTATGCAGAACTTGAACCAAACAGCCAAGGAAAATGTATCGACAGAAAGTTTTTAAAGGCAATCGAAAATCGTCAGAAGTAGTTTTCAAATCAGAGGGTTCTGAAATAGTTATTCCAAACAATGCTTTCCATGCTGCCAACTGTGAGCCATGTTCATCTCAAAAAATATTTACAATGAACAGCAGAAGTATGAAAGATTTTGTTCTACTATAAGCCTGAAAGATGTGTCTTCTAGAAATTGTGAAAAACATACCATTAGTCCAACAAAAAATAATATAACACAGCTGCTCTCCTATTATCATATGGAAACTCAATGGTGTGACCATTTTAACCCCAATCTTGATCCCGACTTCTACCCTCAGGCCCTTAGAGAAGCATTCATTCATCTGTGTAACAGCTATGCACTGAGCGCCCACCATGCCAGAGACACAATATTAAGAAAAACTAATACTAAGCACCTAACAACTTGTACAAGATGTTAACAATACAGAGGTGGAAAAAAATAGGCATGGTAGAGTTTATAGTACAGTGGGATAAAGAAACCCATAATGCTACAAATAAATACAATCACCTTCTATGATAAGTACCAGGAGGGAAACATGACAGCCTGTAACAAAGAGACCTAATCTGGCTAGGGCAGGGAGCTAGCGGGAGGGTCTGAAGTTTATCTGAGAAAGAATTCACAGGAGTTAATGACTAAAGAAGAAAGTGAGGGCGTGGGCAAAGGCCATACACCAGGAGGGACAATAACCCACTCAAGATACTGTGATATTGGAGTCTGAAGTAGAGGAAACAGGGACCCTCACAGACAGCAGTATCAATCTGTGACTCTCTACTCGTCTCCTCCCTGAGACAGCTCCAAGAGCAGTGATCTTCCTTATTAATCTTGTTCCACATCCTCGGGCATTAGAGCGGGCACTCAATAAATTTAAATACTGACTGAATAAATAAATACAAAAGTCAGTTAAGAACAAAGGTCCTTATTAACAAATGTCTACCTTTTGTTTTGTTTTTTTTAAAGAGGACGTTTCTCTTATTTTGTTTTTTTAAGATTTTATTTATTTATTTGACAAAGAGAGACACAGCAAGAGAGGGAACACAAGCAGGGGGAGTGGGAGAGGGAGAAGCAGGCTTCCCGCGGAGCAGGGAGCCCGATGCGGGGCTCGATCCCAGGACCCTGGGATCATGACCTGAGCTGAAGGCAGACACCTAACGACTGAGCGACCTAGGCGCCCCCAAATGTCTACATTTTGGATACACTTGTACCACCATACAAGAGCAGCATTTGATGGCTACACAGATCAACCAGTGGGGAAAAAACATACTCTCACGGGCAGCCTGTTTTCTTTCCTACTCAGAGAGCCCCATACAGGATCACATGAAAACTTGTATGGGTCACTGTAATACATCACGACTGATAGAAAAGTACCACGTCCCAGTAAGTTATTAGCTCAGTAATGTCATCTTCATATACAACCAGTAGTGTGTTTCTATGATTATGGGATCAACAGATGTAGCAGTATATCTTTAAAAAATATATATATAAAAAATTATTTTCAGAACCATTAATCTTAAGCATTAAGCAATATTAGTTAATGCTTTTTTCATCCACTCATCTACTATGTGATGATGATTACTACATAATAATTCTACAAATTACATTACACCAAAAGACACCTTTTTTACTATGATGAAGTATAATTTAGGATTGAGAAGTACATATATAGTTAAATAAATATATTTAAATACGTAGAGAATAAAATTTTTTTTTTTAATTAAGTGAAAATAAAACCACCGAACAACAGCCACTGACTTTTATAATACTTACAAAGGAAATGGAATAGGGTTATAGCTATTTCCTGGAAGCAAATTTGCAAAGATGGCTTTCATGGTTGATTTTTCCTTCACTTGGCTGTCTGTGGATCCCAGCAAATGCCCATCAAACACATCTAGGATTAAAAATATGCTACTTTTATGTTAATATTCAGGAAGAGTAAAAAAAAAAAAAAAAAGTAGAAAGTATCAACATTATTTCTTGTCATTTGTGGAATACAGACATATGCACACCATAATTACCAATTATGATACAAAATTTCTGATCTAGGAATAAGGACTCTTTGGGGATGAAAGAAGAGGCAATAGTGAAGCATACACAGCACTGACTTCAAGGAGCACACTGTTTGTTCTACATCTGACCCTCTCTGAAATTGGCATCATGCTATAATCGACGGCTTCCCATTGTAGGGGCCGGGCAGCAGCCATGATGTAATTACTGCCTGAGCATGCGCGAACTTAGCCACTGCTCTTCCTGTCAACACTTCAACTCAGTTATGTGCGCTGTGGTTGTTACATCAGAGTTTAATTGCAATTTAAAAGTTATTTTTAAAGTTTACACTACTTAAGTAGTTACTGCTTAAATAGAAAGCAAGGAAAGAGAGAAGCAAGGCATAAATTTGCTATTAATGAAATAAATAGTTGTTGTTGGAGAAATGGCTGCAATTTCTCTTATTTTCTGACAAGGCAACAACCATGTACTTTATAGGACTCAAGAAAGCAATATCCCCAGAAAACAGATGAAGCAGACTAACATTCTGTTACTGAGATATTTATATGTCAAGCAGTGCAACTGAAGAAATGATATGGTAAAAAGCTCTATCTAAAATAGCACTTTTTTTTTTTTTTTTAATTTTAGAGATAGAGAAAAAGAGCGCATGAGCCCGAGAGGAAGGAGCAGCAGAGGGAGAGGAGAGAGAGAATCCACAAGCAGACTTCCCGGCTGAGCGTAGAGCCCGACTCAGGACTCAATCCCAGGACCCTGAGATCCTCATGACCTGAGCCAAAATCAAGAGTCGGCCGCTTAAGGGACTGAGCCACCCACACGCCCCGATAGCACTTCTAGCAAGTATAAAATTTACAAACTCTGAGATTTAAGAAAGCATTGTATCAAAGCATTTGCAGTGCTCTCCTTTTCTGGATCAAGCACAGTAAAAGTGACTTCAAGTGCACCTTCAGAGCTGCTGGTTGTGTCGAGTTCAGGAGGCCCTCCCCCCAACTGTTCAGGCATGACCTCTGGTGGAGTAGGCAACTGGAGATGGGTAGAACTGGTAGAGCTCTGACTGGACAGGGTTGTTAGGAAGCGATCCTCTAAAGAAAAACAAACTTGAGTGAATCATTTAAAAATGCTGAGCCCATGTCTACCTAATAGGAATGTTTTTAAAATGCCAACTCATATTCCTACTTCCTAAACCAAAGAATTTTAGCTTCCTAAAAGTTAGTTAGGCCATTTTAGCACATACTTTAGAAATAGATACAAATATCCAAACAGGTTATATGACTTAACCACAGTCAGGTCCTAGCGACAGCACTGTGACTGGTAACCCAAGTCTAATTCCTATCTAATATCCTTTTACATTAGGCCATAATAGCTACCTAAACACTAGTCCATTCAGTTTAATAGGGAATAAAATCAGGACACTACTGGGGAAAAAATCACATGCTCATTCCCGGGGGAAAGTTCACTTAATTATAATAGAAAATGCCAAGAATTATGAGCTGAGCTCATATTCCACAAAGACAGTCTAAGGAAATTTCCCTACAAATTTTCTAGGGTGGCACCAAGTCATTCAATGAAATACTGTGAAAAACAGCTTAGGTCTAGGAAAGATGTCAGTAACATAAAAACATAAATTAAACTTTCTAATGTTTTTGCAGTCAAACCTGCTGACTTTGGAACAGGGAAAACAAAAATTCAATTTCCTTTTTTTCTTTGCTCTTCCCCTAACAGCAACCATCTCTATATATCGTGTATTTCTATATCCTAATTTATTTTCTTGCAATATACTTTATGAAATCTTAAACTGACAGTGCTACAACACTCTACAAGAAGGAAAAAAAAGTCTAGAACTGTATCAGAAAAAATTCTCAAAATTAGCCACTGAAATAACTTACAGACGAAGAAATTTCTTTAAATCCAATAGCAAGTGATCACCAGACTCAAGGACCAACCTTTTTCTCCATTTTGGAGCCCTGGAGAAATATTTCTTGGAGCTGCATCCATCGTACTTATCTGCAGAGAAGTAAATACTTTATTCTTAAGGAAACATTAAAATCACACTTTTAAAATTGTCTTAAGAATTATTAAGACACTCAAGCTTTTATGTGGGTTATAACTTGATTTTTACTTTATTAGAAATTAAAACTGAGAAAGTTTTAGAATATGCATTTATTAATTCATTTTAAAAATAATAAACCCTTATATGTTAACATAAATAACATGTTCAAATTAAAAAATACCAATTTACCAAAAAAAAAAAAAAAATGGTAAAAGTGGCATTGTTTTAAATTTTTGCAAATAGTTTAATGTCTAGCAGACAGCTAGGTTCATCTCTGGCTTCTGCATTTAATCTGTTGAGCTATAGTATTATGACTGAAAAGTATAAAGAAAATCTAGCCTCACATAAATATGTAACTGAAAAAGGGAAATCATGCAGAGCCCTTGAAAGGGACTTAAACCCCCAGGGGTCCTTGAACTACACTTGGAGAATCGTGCTCCAAACAGTAGCTCACTCCCTAGCATTAAAGCATCTAAAAACTGCTTATGATTACCCATTAATCTCTTATTATCCACTGGACTTATTCAAGTCCCATTATCCATAGGTTAAGATATATTTCGAATCACTATTAACCCTGTATACAATTTGATTACAAAGTCATTTCTAGATGGCTACTTAGAACATTCTTAGATTTGCTCACCATAGCAGAGAGACCTCCCTGGCCACCCTATATAAAATAACCCACCACCATCCACTCCCTTGGCAATACTCTCCATTTCCCTTATTTTTTTCTTCACAGCCTTTTTCCCATTTGTTTTTTAAAAGTTTATTGTTCACTGGTTTATTGTCAGTCTCCACCGCATTAGACAAATGTTCCACTAGGGCCTTTGTTCAGAACTATATGCCCTGAACCTAGAATAGTACCTAAAAGTACTCAAAAACTAGTTACCGAATGAAAAGACAGGCAGTGCTACAGATTTTCAAATCAACTTTCAAACCTTCAAAAAGATGATCTTCTACTGAATGATTCTGTATTTTCAATTCTGTGTCTACATATTACAATTAAAGGTCTTACACCACTAGCTTTGCAGTTTCTTAGTGGGCAAACGGAAAAGCCACTAACAGTCTGTGTTAGCCATTAATGGACCTAGATTACGTGGCAAATACTAATGTACAAATCATCTTCGGTAACCCTTACTCTTACTTTCACCTAAACTTTAAAGAAAAGTGATTCCTACACAGTTGTTTCTGAGGAAAAAAAAAGAAGCATCAAGATCTAAGGCACTTGAATTTATCATTCTATGAAAACACTTCTTTACAGATACTATACACTTGTAAAAAAAAAAATATTCTTTCAAAGTCCCCCATCATATCAGTATATTAAAAGCCTTTATGGGGTGCTTGGGTTGCACAGTTGGTTGAGCGTCCAACTCTTGGTTTCGGCTCAGGTTGTGATCTCAGGGTCATGAGATCGAGCCCTGCAATGGGGTCTGTGCTCAGTGAGGAGTCTGCTTGGGACTGTCTCTCCCTCTCCCTCTGCCCCCTGCACACCCTCTCTCACTCTCTCTCCCTAAAATAAATAAATAAATCTTAAAAAAAAAAAATTAAGCCCTTATACAGGCATTAATAATTACCTGAAAATATGGTTCATATAACAGGAAGATTTCTAAGATGGCCCCCAAGGATCCTGCCCCCTGGTATACACACACCCCTTCCCCAGTTATTCAATTAAACACTAATCTAAATACTGCTGTGAAGGGATTCTGCAGATGTATTTAAGGTCCCAAATTGGTTAACTTTAAGATGGGGAGAGATTATCCAGGTAGTGACCTAATCACACAAGTCCTTCAAACCTGTGTCTAGAGGTCAGAGGGGAGGAATTAGGAAATCTGAAGCATGCATTGTTGTAAGCTTTGAAGATGAAAGGGAGCTCATGACAAGAAATGCAGGCAGCCTCTAGGAGTTGAGAATGAGCTCTGGTCAACTGCCGGCAACAAAAATGGGACCTCAGTCCTATAACCAGCAGGAATTAAGTTCTGCCAACAACCTGGATGAGCTTGGAAAATGACCCTGAGCCGCAGTAAGATAACAGCCCTGGCCGAAATCTTCACTTAAGCTATGTGAGACTGAGCAGAGATTCCAGCCATACTGTGTCAGACTCCTGGACCATGTAAAAGGATAAACATGTGTGTTAGGTCACAAAGTTTGTGGTAATTTGTTATGCGATAAGACAAAAACAAATACAGTTAGGAAAAGTCAATTAAATCAATGTGCAGAACTAATCCAGTATAGATAGGTCCCTTAAGAAAAACTTCTCAGTTAAGCACAGAAATAAAGAACACACAAAACTACATAGTAAAATAAATTAGGACTCTATTATATACTCAGAGCATCCCCAACTTCTTTCCATGATGCTATCTCCAGTGATGCCTACAGACGGTGGCTTTTGATAAATGTTTGAAATGAACGAACAATTTTATTTCAAGCAAGATAAAAAATTAACCCAGGCGATGTCTCTTTGAAACCTCACAACTGCAAAATGAAAGACTCTAATATTATTAAATCCACGTATTAAGTTACTATTTGTAAGTGTCTTAAATGAAATTAACTGTAATATTTATATCAGTGAAAGACCAAAAATGAGACCACATTTCTTTACCTTGCTTTCTTCTCCCTGTCTCAGCCTTCCAGGACTTGGAGGAACTGAAGGTCGCTTTCTACCCTTTTCCTGCTGGAAAAGGTCCTGCAATCTATAATAAAAGGGTTGAGGAGGGGAGAGAATATAGTTTGTTTCTAATATCCTGAATAACACTTACAAATTTTCTCTTTACAATTGTGAAGCCACAATAACTAGATTTTCCTATTCCGATTGCAATAGATATTAAAATTATACATAAGTTTCTGTCTTATTTCTAACCAACTAATCAAGAGCTGTGTGTGATATGACTGTAGTTATAAAACAGTAAGTTATTGTAAGAGACAGCATAATGTAACAAAAACAAACAAACAACAACAAAAAACAGGAGCTTTAGAGACCAACAGACCTGAGCTCAAAACCCGGCTCTGACAATTAATAACTATACAGCTTGGGGAAATGCCTTACTCTTAGAGCTTCTGTGAAATGGAAACAGTATATACACTGTAGGATTCATAAGACCAAATAAAAGACTGAATGTCCATCTGGTGCCTTACTCACTGCCTAGCATAATGCTGATGCTCCACAAATAATGCTATAATAATACAACTGAACTTTTAAATAAGCATCAAAGGGAAATATTTCCCCCAATAAAAATTTACATAAAGGTCTAAGACACTCATAATAATATATTTGAAAGTCCTGACCTAAAAACCAATAATCACTCCATGGAATACTAATTCAGGTGTATTACATTCAATAAGCACACACACTTTTAAGTATTTGAAACAGCATTGAAAGCTGCCCTCATCTGGTTTTTTTATCTTTACAAACTACCTGAAGATGAGCATATATGTTTTAAATGATCCAGGAAAGGTGGCGGCAGGAAAAGAAAAACTTCTACAATTTGAGAACTAAATGTAATAACATAATTAATAAAGTCCTTTAAATTAAAAACATCATGGCAGAGCAAATTTTGCAAAAACATTCAAGAAACACCAGGCTGCAAAGCACACCTGTTATTCCAAGCTTGTAGCACTTCACACAGACTTTGCTTCTTGGCAATGAGGGACTCGAAGATGGACTGCAGTTGCTGAGGGGTGTCTACTGAGGAAGACATGAGCCTTGCTTGCATCTTCTCGATCCAGTTCTTGAACTCGCCTTCTTCCATCTACAGGGAAAAAAACAATTCCAGCCGTCTGAGACACACCCCAAAAGAAACTTCTGATAAGTTAATAGTTAACTTTTGAGCTTCTGTCAAAGAAATGAATGACCTCTTTTTGTGCAAAGATATCTTCCATTTTTTCCTCTCTTGTTTTGCTAAATGTATCCGTTTTCAAAGACGCAAGTCTTTCATCAACAGCAAGATATACCTGTGAAACTCTAATAAAAACAAACATTAAACACCTTAGAAAAGTTGGAATTAAATTTTCTAATCTCACATAAATAGAAAAATGACACATACAAAACTCTATTTTATTGAATTAAGAATCATACACAAGTTTGCAACACAAAAAAGACCTAAAAGGATGTACATCAAAATTTTAACAGCTGTTATGTCTAAGGGGGTTTGATTTCTTTTTTATATAGTCTACATTTTTTTTTTTACATCAGGCATATGTAACATATATTTAGAAAAATAGTTGTTTTCAAAGAAAGCTAAATGAACAAACCTCATATTTTAAAATATGTGTACATTATAGACACATGTCTATGTACACAAAAACAGATGATCAAAGAAACTAAAACTTACTTTTGAAAGAAGTCCTTTAGATCCTGAAGAAGGGACACTTTTAATGGGGCCTGACGTTTAATGAATATTTTGGGGAATGGAACACATACTTCAAGAAGCCGAATGGGAGAATAACTGAGAGAAAAAAATACAAGTAATAGTAGAAAAGTAAAAAATATTTTAATATCTTGAGTAGCGGTAAACATAAATCCTATGAGGTACAAGACAAAGTTTCTACAAAACAGCATTTTAAAACAATTATAAAAATACTGAAGACGACTTTCAACCATTTTAAGTATCTTCCCCAATTCTAGAAGGGTTTTGTCCTGTATGTTTCTTCACTGTACCGTTACATCATCATGTATCCCCTAAGGCTGCATATAAAGCACAACGACTAGGATATAAACCTTTATGAAGGCGAGGAACCCCTTCCTACAGTTCACTTAGAAGTACCTTCCCAGCTCCTGAGGATTCCTCACGAATCTTCACTCCTCGTGAGTCCCTTATGAGCCTTTGTACCCACGAGTTTATGTTGTCTAATAAATGCTAATCACCCATGTGGGCGGCAGATTCGTGTTTAAAGCTCTTGCTTCCAAAAGGAAATAAGCTCTAATTATCAATATTTCCTGAGGGCCTATGTTGTGTCAGATGTTGTTTTAGGTGCTGAGGAAACAGCACTAAACAAGGCTAAAATTACTGCCTTGGTGATTCAGGAATGAGACTCAGGCAATAAACAAAACAAATAGCTAAAATATACATTGTATCGGATGGTAAGTGCTCCAGAGAAAACTAAAGTAAGCAAGGGCAGTAGGGAGTGCTAGGGGTGAGGCATCAGGGCCAGGAAATGTAAACAAAGACCTGTGGGGAGTCAGGAAAAGCAAGCACAGAGCTGGGGAGGGACGGGCAGTTCAGGGAGAGAAGAGCAAGTACAAGGCTCCCAGGCAGGATCCTGCCTGATATAACCGAGGCTGCAGTAAGGGGACAGGAGCAGGAGGTGAGAACAGAGAGGTACTGAGCAGCCAGAGCATGCAGGAGCTCACAGGCCCATAAACGGCTCACGGAAACAGACACCCATGGAAGAGTCTGCAACCGAGGCGTGGCCTGAGCTGATTTTCGTTTAATGGAACCAGTGTGACCGCCGTGCTGAGATCAGACTGAGGAGGCAAGCCCAAGGGTGACTGGTTAAGGCCACTGCAAGCCTCTAGGGAAAGGCAACAGAGGCTCAGTCCAGAGCGGGAGTGGCGGAGACGGTCAGAGGTGCTCAGATTCTGGGTCTATTTTGATGGCAGAGCCTGAAGGCTTTCTCAAATCATGTAATACCACAGTGTACCCATTCTGTGAACTCGTGATTTTAGTTCTACCTGGAATATCCAATTAACCTTATGCTAGTTAATGTCTTAACAAAAATTCTAATAAATGCTTACATGCAGAAAACAGTGGTTAAGATTAACACCTGGAGCAGCAGATCTACTAGTTCATATCACGACTTTATCACTTGCTAGCTCTCAGCGACCTATAAGCTCGAAAGTGAGGGTAATAATAATACCTACTTCTTAAATTAAGGATTAAATAAAATGACAACACTGAAAGCTCTTAGCACAGAGTATGACCCTCTGCATCTGCAATGGTAGGTATGGGGAACAACACACCACAAATTAATTCCATCTAGTTACAGAAGAAATGTCTCAAAGCCTTCCAGGGAGTATGTGACTGTGTGTAAGATCACTCTGACTTCTTACCTGAAAGATGCCACCATCTGATTATAGGAGAAATACTGGTGATAATCATGGTGGATGGAGTGACCACACGGCTCAGCATTGGCTCTGCGAGTGTACTGGTGCCCATAAAACCTAAGTTCAAGGTACTTTGCAAATGACATGGACCAGGACTCATTGGAAAGAGCAACAACTGGTGTTACCTGAAATTCATATAAATCATTTGTTATGTAATCACATACTGAGAATCTCTTTTTTAAAAAATAATTTATTTTCTAGTACAAATCTAATATATTCTGAATGAAGAAAAGTGGAAAAAGAAAGAAATGTTTAAAAGTGGATAGGGTTAGGGATGGCTGGGGGAGCAGTATCATTTTATCAGTATATATTAGTATATTTTCTTTCTTTCTATGTATGTGTATGCATATTTATATATATATATATATATACACACACACACATACATATATATGTACATATACATGTAAATGAACACATAGAAGGTATCCAGCCAGCATATTTGTACATAAAAAGTCTTTCCTACAAACTGAGGGTTGCTGGAGTGGGGGGTGGGGTGGGAGGGATGGGGTGACTGGGTAATGGACACTGGGGAGGATATGTGTTCTGGTAAGCGCTGTGAATTGTGCAAGACTGTTGAATCTCAGATCTGTACCTCTGAAACAAATAATGCAATATATGTTAAGAAAGAAAAAAAGAAGAAGAAGAATGTAGCAGGAGGGGAAGAATGAAGGGGGGGAAATCGGAGGGGGAGAAGAACCATGAGAAACGATGGACTCTGAAAAACAAACTGAGGGTTCTAGAGGGGAGGGGGGTGGGAGGATGGGTTAGCCTGGTGATGGGTATTGAGGAAGGCACGTTCTGCATGGAGCACTGGGTGTTATGCACAAACAATGAATCATGGAACACTATATCTAAAACTAATGATGTAATGTATGGGGATTAACATAACAATAAAAAAAAAAGTCTTTCCTATAATTAGTTTCATAGTCTTGTGTTATTTTTACTTAGCAATGTATCATAAGTATTTTCCCACATAAAATACTCTTCTACAACTTGATTTTTAATAGCCATAGAGTATCCCATTATATGGACATCCCTAGCCAATTCCTACTGATGTGCATTTAAGATATGACAAGTTTTTCTTTATTCTCTATTCTGATGATACTCTGATGAACTTTCTTGTGTATACACACACACACACACACACACACATATATACAAATATCCATAATTATTTCCTTGGAATAAATTAAGGAAAGTAGGAATTAGTAGGCCAAACGGCATGAACATTTATGCAGTCTTTGATACTTTTTGCCACATTGTCTTCCAAAACTGGGGTACTGGGAAGTGCCTGGGTGGCTCAGTTCAGTGTCTGCAGTGTCTGCCTTAGGCTCAGCTGATCGAGCCCCCCACGTCAGGCTCCCTGCTCAGCAGGGAGTGTGCTTCTCCCTTTTCCTCTGTCCCAACCCCCCCACCCCGCCGCTTGCATTCTCTCTCTCAAGTAAATAAATAAAATCTCTAAAAAACAAAAAAACTGGTGTACTGGTTTACACAATCTCCAACAATATCTGAGAATACCAATTTCCCTACCTTCTTACCAATCTGGGAATTATAAATCTTTGAAATGTAATTTCTTAAAAACAAAACAAAATAAAACTGCACTTCACTGGTTTTATTTACACTTCTCTGACTACTGAGCAAAATTTATTTGCACATGTCTACTGGTCATTTCTATTAAATTGCTTTTTGTCATGCCTTTTGCCCTTTTTCTATTATCATGCCTTATAGAAATTTAATACTAAGTATATTACTACTTGGTCATGTTATAACTTTTTTGACACAAGGAAGTCTTTCATTTTTGTGTAACAAAAACCGTTTGCCTTTTCCTTTCTAACATAACTCCAAAGGCAAAAGTTTTTGTTTTAAAATAAAGTACATACACTAAGGCATGTAAGATATACAAATCTAATTTATTTATTTAATTCACTGCTCAATCTACAGAAGTTCACATATTCCATAACAAAATATTACCCGCTGTCTAAAAGGAACAAAAGGCCTATAAGAACAAGTATAAAAAGACAGATAATTACAAGAAATGTAATGTTCTGCTACTGCAGAACAGACTTTGATTTTGCCTTCCTCAACCACTGACACTGATATAGGTCACACTATTATTTTATCTGTCATTCTCATACTTGCCTTCCAAAAGCACACTCTAAAATAAGCATATGAAGTTATTAAACTTGGCCTATGTTCACTGCAAACAATCTGGATAAGAAGTAAATATTAAAAGCATAATATTGTCAACCAAGTACATTCTCCAGAGTGCAAAAAGAAAAGCACATACGAGAAATAAAACACAAGGTCTTTTTCTCAAGAGATCAATTTAAACATGGTCTCAGCTGGATCTCTTAAGATAGGAATGTTGATATAGGCTCAAACAGACAGAAACATCCTAGCATACTATCATTATTGTGCTACACTACAAGTCTGTCTCCCCCACTAAAGGACAGGAGCCATGCCCAGGCCCTCACACAGTCCCTGGCATATAGATGGTGCTAAATAAGTGTTTGCTGAATAAATAAACATAATTTTCAAGATATAATCTCCGTAATTTTACTGAACAAGGTATCGATATTTTACCTAATGACTGATAAATTCTAAAATGGAACCTTCAAGAAACAAACACCAAATGCAATACCCAGCCCTGGAAGGTAAAATAAGAGCCCAATGATGAGTAAATCCAAAATAACATAGACCACCCCCTTCAAAAAGAACTATACAAATAAAGAAATAAATGATGTATGAAATATTATAGTAACAGGGCACATTTACCTGTTTGCAGATTCTGCACCAGGAATAGGTAAGAATTGTATGTTGATATCCAGGCACTGGAGAATCCAACTCCTTCAGGATTATCTGCACACAGCCTTGGCCATGGACAAAGCGCCGAATATGATGCACCATGGGGGTATCACAGAACATGCTAGGACACTGATAAGAAGGCCTTTGACAAAAAGAAAGTCCTCACATTAACCATAAAACTGGAAACAGTGTAGAATGAATACTCGCTAATCAGAACCACTGTCCAGAAAGTGCAGTATCCTCTCTAGAGCAATGACGACTGGTGGACGATCGGTGCTGGGTACCACTCGCATTACTTGGAGCCTATAGCTGAGCATCCTGTCTTCCGCTACAGCTCAGTGATAGTTTCCACTTCTTAAGCACCTTCTATTTGCTTAGCATTTTGAAAACATCAATTCATTTTACCTATGGAAGTCCATGATACTTCTGGAGCTTGTTACTCCTGTATAAGGGGCTGGTAAAAATTACTTGCACTTTGTCATGTAAATGGCAGGTGATAGCACTAAGACTTAAACCAAGGTCTAGCTGATCTCTATGCTTCTCCAGCCTCTCATTTCAATCACTAAAGACAGACATCCTAAAAAAAAAGTCTTAGGGATCACAACGCATTTAGACACTCAAAGATCTGAGGAATGAACTAGATAAGACAACCCGGGGTTGAATATGAAATCAATTACTTCTTTGTATGGTATACTCTGACATGTGGTATTATAGAGAAGGCCACATAATAACTCCAACTCACGCTTATGTTTTAGGTTGAAATTCTGGGCATCAGAAAAGCATACATGGGACATAAGGAGAAAATTTGTTCTTACCTGAAACAGTATCTCTCTAAAAATATTCCTAAGGTAAGATCATTCTTTCCATAAAATTCCATTGTTACAATCCTAAAAGAAGACAACATTTCTTAGGAACACGTCATAAGAATTACCACACAGCCAAGACACTTCATGAGACTACAAACTGACTACCTGCTAGACATGCCTATAATGTAGTACTAAAGTATGTAATATTCTGTTGTTCTTATAGAACAGAGTTAACCTCATCGGATAAAACAGGTTTGGACTAGCCACACTATAGCTCCTTATCCACTCCCAGTCCATTAGTATCTTATCAAACTACATCAGGATGCATAAACAATAATAATAAATGAGTAAAATGGATGTGAGCTAGGAAGAGGTAAAAGTTTCCTTTACAAAGCCTTTATGTCCTATCACCATAAAATAGAACCCTTGTCTCTTGTTCTCTGGTCCACACCTTCACTGAGCATGGAGAACAGCAGCTCATATCGTTCCAGGAGAGCCAATTCCTGATGTTATGCCTGACTTATGAATGCCCACAAATAAGAGAATTCGGCTATAGCACTGTTAAATTATTCAAGCCTTGACCTAAGGAGTCCATAAACTCCCACAGAAAACTTCCATGGGTTCCCCAGCCCCAAGTCAGTCTGCTAGAGCTACATGGACTCTAGAAGATCCCTGATCTCACTGGTAGAAATAAAGTGTTTCTGGAGTCCAAAATTAAAATACAGAACACATTTTGTTATGGAAACAGTGCTCCAAAAACAAGCTTTTAAAATTAAAGTACACAGTACTCTTAAAACGAAAGATAAACTATGTAATAAGCAGTCTTTTGTGACTATTATATCATTCTAAACAAATAATTTTAACATTATAAAATGTTTTTCTATCATTCTACTTAGAATTAAGTATCAGGATAAAACCCGTTAATAAGGCCAAAGACTCACTGCTTTTATGAAAATGATGCCTTACGGAAAACCTGCCTAAATTGTACATTATCATCCAAATGCTTAAAACTAGCTTTTACAGGGGCGCCTGGCTGGCTCAGTCGGTGGAGCATGCAACTCCTGATCTCCGGGGTTGTAAGTTCGAGCCCCATGTTGGGTGCTGAGATTACTTAAAAATAAAAAATCTTCAAAAAAAAACAAACCAGCTTTTATGTATCAACTTTCTCACTTTTATAAGTACGAATTTCTCTTCCATCCCTCACATCCTTTTCACTCTTACTCTTACCTTCATATCATTTACTTCTTACCCACAAACAAATACGAATTACATATTTAGTTCACAAGTTTAGAAGTTCTATCAATTCATATAGACCAGCAGCACGCCATTTACCTAAACACAGACCCTAATGGCTACATTTTTTTTTTAAGTTGCTGGGATTCTGTTGTTAAACACAGTGCAGCAGTGCAAGAGGAAGAATCCTACCAAGGGCTGACGCAGGCACTGGGGGCGTTGCTGGACTGGGCCGAAGAGCTGCTGAAGAGCACGCACAGTCTCTGGTGGTTCACGGGATTCAGACAGTCCACCTAAAGGAGAAGGAGAGGATGAGCACCCAGAAGCCGAAGCACACTCCAACCCCAATGCGTGCTTCCAATAGCCAGCACACCCCCCTTGATTTGTGAGGCCTCGCATCATCACCGTAAGGGTTCCAGAGAAGACTGAAAACTGCCAGAAACTAACATAAGGAAGAGGAGCCATTCATTTTTGAGACAAAACAATCCAAAAAGTTTACGTTAACTTAAAAATACAAACAGATGTCTACATAGCTTGTCTTCCTAGATACTCTTTATTACTTATAAAACCGCATTAAATTATTTTGGAGGTAAATAGCTAATGACCTACAGCCATATGAAACAGTCTGAACTGATGGCTGGATATAACATCGATCTGAGAAATCTAAAGTCTCAGGTATTTATTTACTTGTACTTTATACCTGTTCTTGATCATTACGAAGGCAACATTTGCTCTCCTGAAAAACAGTACAGAGGTACATGAAGAAGTTCAAGAAATACATAAAGCCTCTCCTCCTCTGATGCTATCCCACCTCCCAGAGCGAGAACTTTGACCCTGTGGTTAAAAACCATGCATTCTTTTTGCAAGTTCACACGCATTTATACACAAAAACACCCACATAAGAATACACAGGTGATTTTATTTTTATAAAGATGAGAGGATGCCTCATACAACACTACTTGCTTTTTAACACTTGAAAATATATCATGGGCTCTATCTGGATTATTCAATGAGATCCAAGTCATCCTTTTTACTGCAAACAACTAGAAACAGGGCTTCAGCAAATATCCTTGTGCATATATTCCTACAAAATGTAAGCATTCCTATATAAAATGCTTACTTATTTCGGCAGAATAGGTTATAAAAGATTGGAATCCTGGACCATAGGTATATACACGTACATGGGAACTTTTAGGACCTCCCTATCACTTTCTATAAATTTGCATAAATGTATATGAACACAAATCTACGTAATATTTATTATAGGTATTTTTCCACACCACATTAACCATGGCTCCTATCACTTTCCTTTTTTGCCAATCTCACAAACACTAGTGTACCACACAGAAAAGAGTGTCACACCAATAAGTAGCTATTATTTAGCACTTCCCCACCTCCCGGTGATATTAGGCAACTTTTTATTTGTTCTATTAAACAATTTCATATCCTCATTTAGATGGATTTTTTCATTAGTTTTATTACTAACACTATTACTAATGTGTCCATGAGCAAATCTTCCTTAATTTCCCCTCAATTTCTGCTTAAAAAGAGTAAGGGCATGATCACCGTTAAGTAACATGAAGTGTTTTATGCTAAATAAATACGTCTGACATTTTCTAAAAACACATCCATTTTCTCCAGGAACCTTCCCTCTCGCTCCCTCTCACAAAGGACCAAGGACGCATCACACCACACCCAAGTCAGCCTGCCACAACTTTACTTAGCTCCACCCTTCCCCCTACCGCAAAGCTCTTCCTATACTTGACTGTCAGCTCAGCGTGAAAAGTTCAAAGCCCAGTTTCATTACTTGATACTCCTACTTCATACTTAAAGCAATACATAAGCCAACAGACTCAAGGCAAAAAAAAAAAAAAAAGGGTATAGGAAGAAATATTTACTAAATCTGCAATCTGTCATAGTTGTGTGGTTTTTTTTTTTTTTTAAACATGCACAGCACAGTTTTTCAACACATTCTAAACGTGTACCCAAAGCGGCCTCACCTTTGTTGACCACAGCGTGTCATTCGGAATCAACCCTTTCTCTTCGTCACCCTCAATTTTGCTTCCTGATCTGCCGCTTGCCATACCAGTTGCTTCCTTTGAATAAGCAAACGGGTCTGCATTTTTCTGCTGAATTCTTCCTCCTCTGGCCCGATAATCAGCCAGCATTCTACCCAAGCTCTGGCTATCCCCAAGATGCTCAGCAATTCTAGTGCTCACTAGCTCGTGCGAGGGCAAGACTTGAATAGACTTGGCCTGAATGCTTCCATTCATGCCCTGAAGGCCGGAGAGATCCCTAAGCAGCTGCTTCTTCCGTCTGCTCTCCATTTCTTTGAACTCTTTATTGAGGAGAGGAGACCAATAAACCTGCTCTGCGAAATAATCTCGGGTAGAGCATCTCATCCCCTTTTCAGTCAGAAGGAAGGGCTCCCGGAATGTGATTACTGGGGAGATACAGAGGATCACGTCTTTCAATTCCTGTTTAAAGGCCAAAGAATAGGTCTTTCGTTTATCTTCTGAAGAGGTAACCTCCTCAGTAACATACAATCCAGTGTCGTCTTGTAAAGGGTCTCTAAAGGCTCTCATCTGGCTTTTGGGATCCTGAAGCTCATCCGCGTGCTGCAAGGGCTCTGGCTGCTCAATGCCCACGGCATCCTGTGGGTCGTCCACATGGAGCGGCAACAACGACTCTGGAACCGATGGAAAGAGAGCACAGGGGATAGCTGCCGCGCAAGCTGTTGTGGCATACTCTTGATGCTTCAAAGAGGCAACATCCTGTGTAGCGCTTTTATTTTCCTGGTCACCCTTCTCAAACACAATCCTTGATTCTAGCAAACTGCCATCATCGGAGGGCAGAAGCTCTGGAGGGAAGTCAGGCTCCCGGGGGAGGGGACTTCCGCCGAATGGCTCCTGGGCAGTCCCTTCATCCTCCCGTCCCTCAATCAGAGAATGGAAGGAAGGATTCTGGGTTAACGTAGGAGGCATAGCAAATTCATCCATGAGGAAGGAGATTTCTAGTTGAGAATGATAAGCTACACAGATCATAAAGATTAGGATTTCCTTAACTCGAGCCAGCTCATAATCAGAGCCTCCTCTAAGCTTGATTGTGCAACCCAGGTGCTGTGGACAGCCTTCAAAAAACATCAATGTTTTGGTTTGCTCTACAAATAAACATAAAGAAAGTTTAAGAAGACTTAGGTGGCAATCCGTAAGACCAAATAGAATTAACTCATTATCTTAACCTCTACAGGAGAAAAACCGTTAAGACCACAGTTGCCAATCCTCATCTAACCACTGCTCACAGATACTAGTATTATAACCAGATATTATTAACAGATATTAAATATTAGTAGGACAAAGTAAACATTGTAGTACTAATGAGTTTACTCATTTCCTCTTGTCCTCAATCCCAGGTGAATCTATGTTAAAGATCACTCACCACTAGGTAACTGAAACATCTGCATATAAAATTTGTGACAGGTGCCCAGGTGGGGTTTTGTAAGCAGCTGGTCCATCGACATTACTAAATCACCTTGGGTCATCCGACTGATGCGTTCTAAAACTTGCTAAAACACAGAAAAACATTACATTACAAAATTAAGAGGAGAATAAAATTCTTAGTAAATTTTTTCTGGAAAATAAAAATTTAGAAATAAACCTCACAATTTCCTTAATTTTAATTATATAATTTCCTTAATTTTAATTATATAACAATTTTTTTGATTCTAGATTAGACTACAATATATGCCCACAAAAACAAACCAGACTCATATTAATAACATTATCAAAAGGTATTTAAGCATCATGCATTGGCACAGGATACTGGGGGGGAGGGTAGGGGGAAAATTTCCTAGAACTGGCCACTATTCTGGGTATAAGAGGGTAACTTTTCAAGAGAGAACATTTTCTACTTGTACAATTCCCTGAACAAAAAGAAAGCTCAACAAGGACTACTTATTAACTAATGTCTATTATACCTTTGGTCTTATAAACAACTATAATGAGCACTATATAATTAATTACACTTTCTTCCAGCCTGAGGTTCTCCAGTCTTAAATAATGAAATGGTTGTCATGCCTACTGTCCTACTTTCAATAAATGGAACAGCAAATAGATAATCAAAGATCCCTGCATATCAATCATGCATACATATAAATTTAAAAACTGAGATTTTAAAAAATGATATAAAAATAGAAAAATAAGAACACTCACTGATTTTACATTAATGACCAAAGTAATGCCATGTTCTAGTAACATGTCTTGGGCAATCCGAGATACTGTTTTTTCAACTAGAACCAATGTGGGTCGAACGTCAACTATTCGCTGAACATAATTCTTCAAGAATTCCCTTTCCTGAGGAAAAAAACGTCAAAACTATTATACCTGGTACAATTCAAGATCTAGAGATATTAAAATATCAGGACAGTTTGAATATTAATATAAATCTAAGCCTAAATTCTTTTCATCCACAAATAAGTCCATAAGCAAGGTACTTCAAACACAACCAAGAGTATTATTCATAATTCTGAACTGTTGGTTATGCTAAAAAGAGTTTTGGGGAAACTCTATTTTCTGACTCACTAATCTTAATTTGAAGGATTTTCAGTTCTTAATAACTTCTACTATGAAAGCCAAGAATCCAATTAGCTCTCAGAGGTTAAAAAAAAAAAAAAAAAGAATAAAAAAAATCTAACCTCATAACTCCCCAATGAAAGCAATTCCTAATTTTTTAATTATAGATTCCCCCATTGCGTTCTGAAATTAACCAGAGTAGCTCTTCTTTGGGTATCTGAGTAAATAACTCTCTAAAGATGCTATTTCACCTTCTTCCTCATTTCAATCTCCCAGCAGATCATATTCTACCCAGAACAGCTAGAGTTAAAGATCTAAAACTTAACACTTAATTGCTTGATGAAGGTTTATTTTCAAAGCAAATGAGTATTGTTAAGTAACAACCAGAACTAACACAATACAAATCACTGTTTTATAAAATTCCTGGGCTCCACACAGGAGACACCTGAATGTATGAGCACGTCTGTCACTTCTGGTCCATACGCCCAAAGTGTGTTCTGAGCAAGTCTGTATTTATGGTGAGTGCCACGAGATGGATGAGCCTATTTCTGAATGAACCTGCCATGATGGAGTATATTTCTACCTTCCTCTGCTTTACTGACAGAAATTGGACATTTTCAAAATCTCCCATTATTAACAAAACGGATTTTTTTCCCCTTGAAATGTGTTAATTTCCTACTCTACTTACTACATGGTAATTTAACAGCATTTTAAATGATATTATTTGTGCAGCTTCAAAAGTATACCTAGAAGAAGTTGATTTTTTTAAATTTCTGGGCTTTGGCACAGGAATGGCAAATACACTTCCTCTCAGTCCCAACTATAATCAACTGCCATGATTGTACATGAAGCACCTGCTCCAAAGGAGGTCTGGGCCAGGGCCAACAAGGAAAGAAGATCGGGGAGTAGGCCATGAGCACGGAGCAGAGCAGTGCCAGCTTTGTGAAGACTCTGAAGCCAAAGGCTCCTTATCTCCTTGCCCTTTGCTTTTCCTCCTCCTTCTGATTCCAGGCAAACTTTGTTTATCGTGCTTTGCTCTACTGTGCTCTGCAGATACTGCATCTCTTGCAAATTGAAGGTTTGTGGAGACACTATGTCAAACAGGTCTACTGGCACCATTTTTCCAACGGCATTTGCTCACTTCGTATCTGTGTCACATTTTGGTAATTCTCACAGTTTTTTACACTTTTCCATTATTATTATATTTGTTAGGGTAATCTGTAATCAGTGATTATGAACAACCCCCTGAAAGCTTAGATGATGGCTAGCACTTTTTAGCAATAAAGTGTTTCTAAATTAAGGTATATATTTATTTTAGATATAATGCTATTTGCATACTTATTAGCCTACAGTACAGTGTAAACATAGCTTTTATATGCACCGGGAGACCAAACAAGTCATTTGACATGCTTTATGGCAATACTGGCTTTATTGCAGTGGTCTGGAACCAAACCTGCAATCTCTCTGAGTTTGCAAGCACCATAGTACAGAAAGATCCCTCCAGATCATTGTTTCAGTAAGAAGTCCTTACCTGAAGCACAATAGGATCAATGCAAGTAAATTTAGTTTCTTCTCTGTAGAGATACTCAATGGAACACTTCAACAGAAGAATTTTGGGATTTTTAATACAAGAATTCATCTACAAAACATGAAATGTGTTAAAAGCTTTTAAAGTTTGCACTTTATAGACCTTCTCTAATCGTATCTTTAAAGTCATACTGTGTATAATTCCTCCTAAATAGACTATCTCCTTATATTTGTATGGAAATACTCTTATTTAGTTCTTTTGTGGTATTCTCTTACATATTTTTTCAAAACAAATTGCTCAGAGCCATGCAGACTTCCTCAAAAACTGGCTTTGTTTCACTAATTCTATTTTAACCTAATCCTCTACACTCTTAAAAGTTTTTATCCTGTCTTTAAAGAAAGGGGCTTAAAGACAGGATACCTCATGAACTTGTAGAGATCAGTAACTTTAAAAGCATAATTTAACCTTTCTAAAATTCAAGAAGGAGAAAGGAGGGAGAAAAGAATTAAAACACCTCCTGAATAGATTCCAAGCAGTGATACATTGGCAAGCAAACTGGGTAACAAGAAGGCAAAAAGGAAAACCTTAAAGTGTATCCAGAAGTGCGGACTCAAACAATATACCCTAACTATGCAACTAAAGCCACAGGCAGAGCAGCCCAGGCCCTGCAGTGGAGGTTTCAGACTGACTGTGCTTATACACTCCAAACTTGCAAATGGCCTAAAATAATGAACGCGTCAGTTGGGGAACTACATTTAGGGACTTTTTTTTAGCAACTACAAATTAAAGATAAATATGGTCAGTGGAGCAAGACAGTCATTCATGCATATGTTTCTACCACTCCCACATACAATTTTCAACTCTGGAGATGAGCTCAACATACTTTCCTCTTAATTCTATAGAGATCATTTAATTTGGCGTAAATTACTACCTTGATGGGTAATGTGCCGGTTTTAATAAGATACTATGTAGATATAATGACATTGGATCAAATCCAAACATAGTTTTATTTATCTCTGGTCACTAACAATTTTTGGGAGGCTTCATGCCTTACAGAAAAATGAATTAATCCCTGCTTAGAAAAGAGTGAAAATAGGACTGTAGTTCACCCATCAGGTTGCTCAGGCTAGAAATCTACCTGAGCTCTCAAATGTAACCAAACCGTTATCTCCAGAGGTGGGGGTCAGGGCATCTCTATTTGCAGTGAGTTCCCAGAGTGATGTGGAAGCACAGCAAGTTTGAGAGCACTGCTAGACTGATGGTTTTTCAAAACGTGAGGACCAACCAATGACACTGGAAACACGCACAGTGCCTACTTTAAAAGCAGCCCCACACTCCCACTCCCTTATAATGAATGAGAATTTCTAGGGGTTGGGCTTAGGAATCTACGTATTTAACAAGGTCCACAGCAGACCCTGATGTACCAAGCACTTTGAGAATCAGTGGCCTTCAGGATAAAGTTCAAGACCCTTAGTGGGATACAAAGCCCCTTGCCTGCTTCCTCCAGCCTCATCTCCTTTCTCATCTTGCACCTTAGGATCTCAGAGATTCCTTAATACACCAGGTTATTTCACCCCATTCCTTTGTGCTAGTGCTAGAAAGAGGCCTCAGCCTGAAGGCAAAGATAGAAGGTGAGAAGGATAACAGAACACCAGTGATAGTTCTACAGCTCAGCCCTAGGAGAGAGAACAAAGTTTTAAAAGTTTTAAAATGCTAGGCCTCTGGAAGGACTCCAGTCTATTAGAGAAACCTTGTCTCCCAAAGATGTGGCAGGTCAAGGAAGAAATGATACCAGTACCCTATCATTCTGTTGGTCTGGAAGCCTGACCCATCCTCTCCCTTCTTTTGTCTCATGAATTCCTATTATCCAAAACCTAATCATCATCAGCTCTGAAGACCTTACCCGAACCTCCAAAATTTCACCCCTATAGCAGACATTGCTAATTGCTCCTTGATATCCATTCTCCTTCTCTCCTATGATTAGGGTACCCCAACTTGTTGGCTTGGTACACAGTCACAATTTGCTGAACTTCACTGTTGAAGAGATCACATTACCTTTTTATGTGCAATATTTTTGGTACAAACAAATCCATTGACAACCACAGAATCAAACTTCTTTCCACCTGGAATCTAATGAAATAAGAAAACAAAACTCAATGATATATTATTAGAATCCAGTCAGATAGATGCTATTATTTATTTCCATATTTAATTTTAACTATTATGGAATCAAATCAGAACAGAAAGTTCCAGGATATAATTCTTTCTTTCAACCAATAATTAATGAGATCTAGCATGACTATTTTCCCACCTCCCACTCTCTACGCTCTTATCTGGTACTCTAAAATACCCATATGACTGACCAAATTGGCAATTAAAACCATTACTAAATCAAATGTCATAGGCAAAAAATACATATAGGCCTCCACTATCTAAAAAAGGCAATTACCCACTGCTTTTCCTTAAAACAGTGACAGTAATCTGTGGGAAGAGGTATTCTCATAGATGACGTGTCAAGAAAAAGGAAGCAAAAAAGGAAGAAACCACATTTGTTTGGTTTCCCACTCCATGCCCAAGTCACCCCCTTCCATTCACCTCTCATTTCCTATGGGTGGCTTCTATGACATCTAAGTGCACTGCTAACAAACAGCAGACAGAAAAACCTCCCACTCCCTACTTAGAACCCCTTTTAGATTACCGTTAAGAGACAAATTACTACCAGGCCCACCCTATCAGTTCCGAGCATTAGAAAAGAATTAGCAGAGCTCACTTTTTTAATATGGACAAACTGACGGATATCCATGTCATCGTCCCGATTCTTGACATCCGGTCGAACTGTCTGAACAACCTGGCAGACCAGTGATACAATGATGTCCCTCCAAGATGGTGACAATGACTCATTATGGAGCAACTGTTGGAGTAGTGCCATCATGTGGTTATGATTAGCTGAACTACAAAAATGTCACAAGAAAGAAGTTTGCATAGTTAATACTGCCAGAGATAATAATTTTGAAGATGCAATAAGCAGTCTACAAAGAAACAGCATATGAATTATGGCTCAAAGACAGGATCTTCTTGAGCCAATCGTATTTCATCTGTACCTTAATGATTTTGCACATGAATGAAATCTGTATCTTCAATTAAGATAACCCCTTTAATTCAACTAAATTTTAACATATAAATTACAACTGGGACAGACAATCACAATTTAAGACTCTCGTTTTATAAGAAATTTCATCAGAACAGGCTTTATTTCCTAAGTAATCTTAGTATTTTTGACTTTATGAGGAAGAAGAACTAGGCATAATGCATCAAGTCATTGAAAATTATAAAAATGGAAAATTAACATCAAAAAGCTCACTGCCTTACAGCAACCTCTCCATGGCTTGTTTCTCTCCATTCTCCTCCCTCAGCAGCTCCAGGTTGTTGTGATGCCAGCCCAAAGGTGTGAAAGGCAGCTCTTTGGATTTCTCCTCAACCCGACGATTAAATAAGGATTCTAAGTGTAAAATAAGAAATTGTACTTCACTGTTATGTTTTATGCCATGTACTTAATAGATTTATAAAGTGCAAATTTATCTTTTTAAGTTTTTAAACTCAGCCAATTCAAATTGCTGGTGTAAAAAAGGCAAGGACATGTGTAAATACACAAAAAAATTAAGTGTGAGTTCGATCATCAATATTTACGACAGCCAAAATGACTAGGACTCTCAAGCCAATAATTATAAATACAGCTTCTGAAAAACAGAGATTTTTACAGTCCTTTTATTTCATTGGGAACATTCGAAAAGAAGGGGGCTGCCTTTCCCTGTAAAATCACAAACTAAAAACTGCATTCAACAGAACTCTGAATGCTGGTAGAACGACATGTGACAGTGTGGGTGCTGAACTTTAAAGAGGAAAGCTCAGCCCTGAAACGTCTCAACCAGTACAGGACAGTGTAGACAGTCTATTCAGACAATTCTTTATAGTGTTTCTTTCTCAATATTAGAACAAAGTCCTTTTTTTAAGCAAAACTTTTATAAATCAGACCCAAAAATGAACTATAAAAAAATATTAAAACATGATAAATAACAATTTACGTAAATTTTTGTAAAATCTCTAAGTTTTTAAAAAGAATGAAAATGCATCTAGACAAAAAACAGACTGTATTAAAAGGTTTGCAGAAAGGAAGGGCGCCTGGATGGCTCAATCTGTTAAGTGTCGGCCTTCGGCTCAGGTCATGATCCCAGGGTCCTGGGATGAGTCCCACATAGGGCTCCCTATTCAGCGGGGAGTCTGCTTCTCTGTCCTTCTCCCTCTGTGTGTGTGCTCTGTCTCTCTCTCTCAAATAAATAAAATCTTAAAAAAAAGCTTTGCAAAAAGGATGCTCACTATACAATTACTGAAACATGTGACTGAATAAATGGAAAGAGGTGGGAAATGCTTACAAAAATTCTCTAATCCTTCCCCCTCTTAAAGCAAACCAAACAAAAAAAGCTTTCAACCGAACAGTCCAGCACTACAAAATAAAGCATATGTTCATGATATGAGGTACAAAAAACTGTATACTTTAATTATGTAAACAGCTAGCCTATATAAACTCCTAGTTGAACCAGATGTTCAGAGATGAATTGAGAAACACTGCTAAGTATGACAACTTATCTGAGGTCTGAGCTGTGGAGTGTTATGAACTAATTACGTATGTCTTTACTCCACAGTAAGCGAAGTAGGGACGGTGTAAGAGAAGGCTGTCTTCTTCTGTACTGCCTTTTGGCCCCAAGAAATTAATCAGCAAAGTTAGTTCTTTATCTCTATTTCCCCATTTCTCTTTCCAATTCCACAGGGCAGGCAGCGTCCTCAAATGGATGAGATCTCTCTGGGGGCTTTTTGAGAAGTTTGAGAATCCTTGATGATATGTGTATCGATACTTAACATTATATTCATGATTTGGAAAGCATAAACTATGCCTTTCAAAGAATAAAATTCAAATTCAATTTAAAGCTTTTAAACAATTGCTTTTCAGATCAGATATCTTCTCTCAAGCCAAGTCCAAGTTTATATTCTTGATTACCGATATTCTCAGAGCTACTATACATATAAAAACTGTGTTCCTATAGTACTAAACTAATCAAATTTATTTTCAGTACCTACTCTGTGCCAATCAATGTGCTAGGCCCTAAGTACACCCTTACAAATAAGACCATCCCATGTACAGCTTTTGATAAAATTACCTTTGATGAAGGCATCACTTATTGAGAGTTGTTGTCCTCCATTGTCAGAAATCAAATACTCTGCATACCAGGAAGAGAGCAGAGGAGGAAGAAAAGGAGAGACTTATGACTGAAACATGCCAGCATAATTATATAGAGAACACACCTACACACAAAGTATTACTCATACTAAACCCAACACTGCCCAGCCAATTGAAGAAAGCTTTAGGCTAAAATGCATCTTTATACTTATTCCACACACTTCAAACCAAACTATAACAGACTTGAATAATAAAACTCAACAGAACCTTGAAGCAGTAACATCAGATAATCTTTAACAGATTGCTTTTCCCTTATCAAAGCTGAACCAGTTTATAAAAACTGAGATCTTTAGTAATTTAGGTATGACAAGCCTAAAAAGTTACACTATTTTTCTCATGTATAACTGTATGACTTCACAAATAATCACTCTGTCTATATACAGAATAGTTTATAGAGAAGCCACCTGAAAAAATATATAAGGTGTTTTTTTTTTTTTCCAAATTTCAGACTATATGCTATAAAGCAAATTAATACAGAAGTGACACTGGCAGGGAATAAAGATTTAAATCATCAGGATTTTTATGAGCTTTCAAATTAGGGTTTCAGTTTTTCAAAATTCTAACTAAACATTGCCAAATAGTTGCCATAACTGAATACACACTGTGTTCTTTTAGAACTTTTAGAATGTTACTTTTCTCACAAGTGAAACTTATTCTTTACTTCCGCATGAACTTTTCTTTGCATCCCTGACCAAGCATAGCTCAAGTGAGGTTCTTTCTACTATGCAAACGATACAATGTATTTTAAGCCTTTTAAAATAAAGGTTCTCCACAAAATTCTTTCCAAGTAGATTTCACTTATAACAAATGAGCTTCAGAAGATGCTATGTTTATAAGCTAAAATGTGCATCCTTTCAACAAGAAAGCAGAGAAAAAGTTTTACATTGGAAATTCAAAGTGTACCATGCCAAATACAATAAATCAAGTATGTAGACAAATAAAAACAGATGTTATACTTTATTCCTACACCTCCCACACAGAAATGAATAATGCCAATCTGTTCAACTAACATATTGGCTTTACAAGCTTTACTTTTCATACTAAAGATTAAGTATATATATGTATATACATATATATATATATATATATATGATGATGATTTTCAAACATACAGAAAATCCTGTATCCCCTTCACCTAGATTTAACAATTGTTAACGTTCCGTATCTGATTTCTCTCTACATATATGTATGCATTTTTCCCCAACCATTTGAAGTTACACACATCATGACACTTGACGACTAATCATCATACATTTCATAAGAATAAGGGCACTCTTCTCTACAGCCACAATACCATTTACATACTTGAGAAAATTGACAATGTCTTCAAAAAAAAAAAAAAAGGAAATTGACAATGTCTTAATATGATGAAATTAGTGCATATTCTTCAAATTTATCTAACTGTCCCCAAAATGCTTTAATAAATTTTTTGCCTCAAACCTGGATCCAATAAGGTTCATACGCTACAGTTCCTTCATTCTATTGTAGTCCAAAGCAAACCCCCTTCCTTTTTACTTTGTCATGATATTGAATTTTGAAAGAACCCAGGCCAAATGTCCTGTGGAATGTCCCATTTTCTGGATTCGATTAGACTGTTTCCGTATGGTGCTGTTTAATTTGCTCCTACAGGTTTTCCTGTAAATGGGAAGTAAGATCTAGAAGCTTATGGAAGCTATGATTTTCCCCTCTCTAGGTTCTACTCACTGATTTGTCAAGAATGGTTCAGATCCTGCTTGCAAAACATAACAAAATGTATTTTAATTGTACAACTCTCCAAGTTTTACCAATAGTGAAAAACTAATCAAGCAAGATCGCAATGTTCCAGTTTTACAAGTTTATGAAAATGAGGGGTTTGCTTACATAAGGTAAAAAATACCAGATTTTTTTTAAGTACAGATATGTAAATCATTTTTAGAAATCCAAATTTCCTCAGCCTTGGAAGATAAAAGATGATTCCTAAGAAAGTATTTTATAAATATTACCCTTAACTTCAATGGAAAGATAAAAACCACCAATTCCCACTTAACATTCTAAAAGGAAGGAAAACAGGAGGCAGAGGAGTGTATTACTCTTTCACCTCACTACCAGTTTACTCTGACAATCTTTACTTTCTGGTAATCAGTGTTAGTCTTAACTACAATGCGGAAAAAATACATTATTGTACTTCAACATCACAAGAAAAACAGAAAATGAACAATTCTTGTTAGTATGCTAAAAACTAACAGGAGAGAACTGTGAAAGCCAGAAACATTTATCAAGGGAATTAAAAAGGCCTTAAATTTTAGACTCTCTAGGTTGCACATGACCTATGCCCTACAACATAACCTGTGAGCATCCCTTTCCTGTTCCTATCAGGTTACTCTTTCAATATTTGGCACAACCATTACACAAAGTACAAATCTATATGTTATATTAATAGTGACATCACTAAGTTCTCACATTTGCCAAACACACTAATAATCTTTTTACGTGTGTTTTTTTTTTTATAGAGAGACTCATAGAGACTCCAGAACCTGTGCTTTTAAAAGGTAAATATAACTACTGCCTATAACTCCCTCTATAACATATTTCAAGTGTGAAACTGTCCTCTTTGTCTACAAGGTTACTGAGACCATTAAATGTCTTATTAACATAAAAGACAACAGTATCTACCATAGTCTCCTGAGCTAACAATCTCACACCACCATAAAAGAAGGAATGGGATTGTTATGAAAAGATTTATTTTAGTTAACCAACACGGGTGCCCAGTCACCACCAAGCCCTTTTCTAAATACCACAGTACATCCTCTTAATTTTTTTCTACAATTTTGCCAACTTCCAATGTCAAATTGAGAACCTGTTTTTTACAAAATTTTAATGCTTCTGTCACTACAATCATCTGAACCATAATTCTCCAAAGATAACAAACTCTGGCCCCATGATCACAGCTCCAAATTCTTTCAATAATCTGGCATATATTTTGCCTGAACCTGGCAAAAGACTTATTTAAAGTAATCAGGCATTCTCTAACCTCTCTTCATTATCTTGGACTTCACTTTCCTTTTAACCATATATATTCTTTCCTGATAAAATTACCTTGATGGGGGAGACGGGGAGAAGCTTCAATTAATATTACATCACCTTCCCCAGAATATTGCCCTAATTTTCTTTCATTGTTCCACAATTTAAAAAACTTTTTCTGAGATGTCCTTGGCATTTACTCCATCCATCAGTGCAAGCTGGACTTCTGCTAGCCTGTCTTTTTTTTTTTAAAGTGCTGGCCCCCCTTTCAGATTTATCCTCATATGAAGTATCTCTCACAACTTCTGTAGACAATCTTTTTAAAGGGTTGAGGGAAGAGAAGAGAGGTTGCAGACGAGTCATGGTGATTTTTTCAACTACGGATGCTTCCCCTTTAAATTTCCTTAGGGATACAATTTGAGGTTGTACTGTACACATGTCAGTATTGAAGCTTCCTGTTCCATTCCTCTCTCAACATTAGGAAGTCAGGCATCCTAAAGCAAATTGCCCAACTGTGCTCCACAGCCCATCTTTTGCTATTCTGAATACTATGACGACAGGTCACTTTCTTCACGGCTTTCATAATTTTCTAACCTTCCAAGACATGAAATCATCATGTCAAAAATGTATTTCATGCTCTACTTTCAGCAAAACGAAGCTGCACTGCCCACACGTGTCCGAAGGACAGATATCCTCCATCACAACAGATGCCACCTCTGACCCACATCTATGATTTCTATTACAAAAGCATCACGCACTATGCTCCAGGAGACCAGACTATAGTTCATCTCGCCCAAGTGTCATGTCTACTCCAATGTCCTTTCACACTCACCCAAATGTTCTCCACCATGCTTACCATTTGTTTTGAGGATTCCCATAAAGATATGTATCTTACTCATGTTGAATGCTAGTCAAGTCTCCTCTTTTACTGCATCTCTAAATTTGTTTTTTAATAAGATATTCCTTTTTATTACTACAACTCTTTTTGTTGTTGGTTCAATTTTTTATTTAAATTCCAATTAATTAATATATAGTATAATATTAATGTCAGGAGTAGAATTTAGTGATTATCGGTCATTTACATGTAACACCCAGTGCTCATTACAAATGCCCTCCCTAATACCCATCCCCCACTTAGCACATCCCCTGCCCACCTCCCCTCCAGCACCTCTCAGATTGTTCTCTATCATTAAGTCTGTTTTATGGTTTGCCTCTCTCTTTTTTTCCCCCCTATTACTATAACTCTTAAAAGCCTTTTTACCACATCTTGAGGATAATGGTTAATATTGACAACCGTCAGAAATTTGTTATAGAAATGGGAGTTTGTTTCCAATTATTTTAGAACAGATGTTTAGGTTCAAAGCTTCTCTTTTCTGACCATATTTTTAGACTCAAAATAGGAAGTAGCAAGGAATTAGACAAGCATTTCCAATCTAAGGAAACAATTCAACTTTAGAGAGCTAAATGTTAAAAATCCAAACTCCAGGTGAAATCACAAAATAAATGGTTTCATCTTTATAATGATTTTTTAGTTACTACAACATAATGAAATCTCACAATTACTTATTTACTTATGTATTTTTTATTTATTTAATTTTACATAATGCCTCTTTAGGGCTAAAATTCAATTTGGCTTTTAGTTATAGCCAACAGAGTAAACCTCGACATCCATTTTTAAAAAGCATTTCATTTTTTACATAATGCTATATTGGACTTTAGCAATAATTTATTTTTCCTTTTATACCAATGTCTTCTGAATATGGTCATTATTATTTTTGAGTCAGTAGAATAAACCCTCAAATAAGACAACTAAAATTATCAAATTCACTGTGTATTACTCAGAGAAGAAACCTTTTTTATAAATATGGCACATACATCACAAGCATTTTTTTTTTGAACTGGACACAAGAATGGTATTTTATTTATTAACAACAGAAAATATAATTACTGCGTGGCCTGGGAATACACATGAGAGTCTGATCAACACGACCCTTCCCTGCAGACAAATATCCATGAGAAGTTTCATCACGGTTAGAAACCATGGAAAAAATACAACAGTATCAGGAAAGAAATGTGTATCTTCGGTCTGATCTTTCCATAGCAAACATATAAAATCATAGTAGAAAGATGTTTTGGATTGTGTGTTTTCCCCCTACTATAGTTCAAGCACCTGAAAAGGTTTAGTGAAATACTACGTTACTGGTTAATAGCATAAGCAAGTACGCTTTAAAATGTTAAATAAAGAAAGAGAAATGAATAGAGCAGAACATCCATGTTATAAATGCAAAGAAATGCCACCTTGGAAGTTGCACATTATGCTAAGGGAAGAGCAGTAGTAGTAGTTCCTTTTAAAGACTACCAGCTTTAAATTGGGTGTGGTGGTACTGAGGGAGAAAACGAGAAATAAAAGGAACCAACCAAAAAAAGTGTGGGGAGGCAGTGTGGGGAAATGAGAAAGGGGGGAACAAGACCCACACCGAATCCCCTCCGCCACGAGGACAGAGGAAGCCAGGAGGACAGGCCGGTGTGAGATCGTGTGGCCCAGCTCTCCAGCCTGTGCCCGGATTCCAGATGGTGACTCCCTCCTACCTTTTTGGTCAGCAGGGTGAGGGGGCACATGTGGGTACTTGGAGGGCTTCTTGATATGGAAGTTCACGTTGTCCAGCTCCACGTTCAGGCTGATGGAAGCGGCTGAGTCACTGTCCACTGTGGACTGGAAGCTGCTGACTGATGTGCGCTTGCTAGGACTGGCAGAATCTTTTAGTGTCGGGGAGGGGAAAGAAATATAGGGAGAGGAGGGGAGTAAAAATGGGTTTCATCAGGGTATTGGAGGAAAGGAGAAAAATGTTCTTTTAATAGACAAGCCCAATGTGCAATACCAAAATGGATACAGTATTTTCATGTACTTCTGTGGAGACTTAATAAAATTGGAACACATTAAATATAAGATGAATTTTTAAGAGGGAGAAATATATTGGAGGTTCTGCAGAGAGAAAGTCTGATATCATAGTGAAGAGGTGAGAAAGTTGTCTGCTGCGATATTATTAGCTCAGAGTTATTTTTAAGCTGCTGCAAACTAGAGACTATGGCAAAATCTGAAAACGCCAGTAGCCTAACAAGTTGGTTTCTTAAGAAAATACTGTATCTAGAACAAGGATTGCTATCAGATGTTTAGTTGCTGCCATAAAACTTAAAGTAGGATTGTTTCAACTAAACAAACAAGACACTCATTTTATCATACATACACAGTAATGAGTCATACAAATTAAAATGTTAGAAAGTTTAAACTCACTAGTCAAATTATCGTCACCTTCTTCAGCTATCTGTTCCGTGTCACTGTCATCGAACTTTATGTCTTTAAACCAGGATGGCTCAGAGTGTCCTTCCACAGAGTTCACTGAGTCACTATCTGGAGAAGGGGTCTCAGAAAATTCCGTACTCTGGAAAGATCAAGACAAGATCCAAGTGATTCACTTTCAGTGCCAACTTTCAATGGCAACACTACAAATAAACTCTAGCCCAATACTTCTACAAAACTAACACTGAATAAATTTACATAAAAATAAGCAAATTAATAGACACTAAGTTGTAAACCAGCATTAATGCTGATAATTCCACTCTGATAATTATAATTGTCATTAATCAGTAGGTTTAGGCAGCTTAATATGAGAAAACATAATATACATATTTTACAGTGTTTCATTTCATCCCTTTTAGTCCTGAGAGTAAACCTGGCTTAGAATTTATTCTAACCCTGTGCCAAGGCTAGGACACATTCTGGAAAACAACTATTAAATTTTAACAAATAATACCACACCAGTCTTTTTGGTCGTTTGTCTTTTCTAACCTTTGAGTTTCCAATTTTAGTTCACAAAGGTATTCCTAATTATATATATATATATATATAAAATTAACATAGACCAAAAGTGAAAGCTTATCTTTTTAAAAAGTTCTATCTTAGGGGCGCCTGGGTGGCTCAGTCGTTAAGCGTCTGCCTTCAGCTCAGGTCACGGTCCCAGGGTCCTGGGATCGAGCCCCGCATCGGGCTCCCTGCTCAGCAGGAAGCCTGCTTCTCCCTCTCCCACTCCCCCTGCTTGTGTCCCTCTCTCGCTGTGTCTCTGTCAAATAAATAATCATAATCTTTAAAAAAAAAAGTTCTATTTTAAATAATTTCTATTCCCTAATTAAAATAAAAAGATATATATAAATAATCATTGTTTTACCACTGCTATACAATTTAATACTGCTAATGTGTCAAAATCTACTGCATTGGGGATACTAAATTTTTTCAATCATTTTATTATATATTTATATACTCTCTTAGTCCTGAAAACACAGACATAGTGAAACTAAAAACCACTAAAGGTAAACGACAAGCAACTATATATAATACCATGAGGCCCAGCTCAAGAAAAGCCAAACCATGGGGCACCTGGGTGGCTCAGTCGTTAAGCGTCTGCCTTCAGCTCAGGTCATGACCCCTGGGTCCCAGGATCAAGCCCCGCATCGGGCTCCCCGCTCTTCGGGAAGCCTGCTTCTCCCTCTCCCACTCCCCTTGCTTGTGTTCCCTCTCTCGCTGTGTCTCTCTCTGTCAAATAAAGTCTTAAAAAAAAAGAAAAGCCAAACCAACTGGAAAGTGTCCAATTCCAAGAGGTTTTTCATCACCCCTCCCTACCAAGTAAAAACATTTTTAACTTTCAAACAACAGGGAAAACATGTTAGGAAAATGTATCTCTGGCTAATTCAACGACTTTTTATTCCCACCGATGAAGAAAGACTTCACAACACACCAGCCATACTCTCGTCAGTGGTGACATGCAAAACTACCTGCAGTGGTCTGTACAGTGCATATTCGTCCCTGAAAAGCTGGTCGTGATGACTGACACAATCCAGCCAACGTCCATCAACCATTGCTTGTCCAATGGCTATAGCTTGTGCCCTGAATTAAGACCAACAAAAAAAAAAACTTTTAAAAGTCAGAGTAATTTCACAGGTACAAGATGAGATGCAAACTGAATTTTCTTCTGTTCTAATCAGCTGGAATTACAAATGGTCTGTCGATAGGTGAGGGGTAAAAACAAGCGAGACTTGAAGCTAAATTAAAAGATTTTCCCAAATACCAGAGTAAAGGAGAACCTGCTGGTAAGGCAGTCCTACCAAAACCTAATTTTACTTACAACAAACATGTATCAAGTGCTCAGTGCATGCATACCCCTGTCCTCACTAGAGTAAAACAAAATGGTGAGACTAACATGGTTCCTGCCCTCAAGGAGCTTACAGTCTTGATAAAAAGACAATACCAAATATTACAGATATATACACATGTACATATGAAATAGATAATATATATACAATAATATATAGACACTTAAGGTTCGCCCTGGTGGCTCAGTCGGTTAAGCATCTGCCTTCAGCTCAGGTCATGATCCCAGGGTCCTGGGATCAAGCCCCGCATTGGGCTCCCTGCTCAGCGGAGAGTCTACCTCTCCCTTTCTCTCTCCCTCTGCCTCTCCCCCTGCTCGCGCTATTTCTCAAATAAATAAAACTTTAAAAAATAATAATAATAATATATAGACACTTTATAAATATACATATACACATGAAATAGACACTTAACACACTGCACTTATATGGCATTTCACAATTTATAAAGCACTTTAGCCCATATTATTTCATTTCATCGTCACGGCTTCTTCACAGCACCATATATTCTCCTCACATTGGAACTGAGAGGTCCAAGGTTCGAGGAGATTAAGTAACTTGAGTAAAAGCACAAAACTAAAAAGAAATATAGCCAAAACTGGACCCCAGGGTTTCACTGTTAAAGCTTTTACTCTCTTCCTACATACTTGTTTCTTCCCAGGAAAGGAGTAGCTAATCTAATCAACTAGAATAGCTTAGGGACATGCTGCCTTGAAAGGCAATAGGACCTGTCTCTTTCTCACAAATGATTTCTGAGGTGAGCAAGACACTTCAGGTGTGACTTATGAACTCAATTCCATAGGACAGGTTGCAATGCCCAGATTAGGGAACAGTAGCAGGAGAATCCACTGGGATCTTAATACCTAGCAACATTCCCAAATCCTGCTTAATCAGAGAGCTTTGTGTTGGGGAATTACTGCACACTCCTGCTTTTAATAAATAAGGTAAACTGTGACCCCATTTGCTCCTTGCATCTATTCATTACTGGTTAAAACACAGAAGGGAGGAGGGGTGAGTCATTAGCACCCTAAGCACCGAATGCAGGAATCAAACAGCACCCTATTCACAAAATTTGCTGCCCTTATATCTACAACGTTATGGCCTTATTAAAAATAAAGGAATAAATAATATCGAAAAGTCTTTCTTAAGATCACATTACCTTGTAGCAATGTGTCCATTTCGGATTAACCAGTTGACTAATTCTTTTCCCACAATGCAGTTAGGATGCGTTCTCAGCCAGTAACGGTGATCCTGAAACTCCATTCCACTACTGTGATGGCAGATTTTCTTCCACAGGTCCTTTAACTGAACACTGTCCTGAAATCACATTATGAGCAAATAATTACTCCTGAGAAGGATGCTATTATATACCTTTGCAGACTTTTTCCTGTTGTTTTTTTAGATGCATAAAAGGAAATTCAATTCAGATTTCTTTATCAGAGCCAACTCACATCATTTGACACGTGCATGGGGAGCACTTGAACTCAGCTCATCTAATTGCAAATATAACTTTTTCTCTTAAAAACCAACTATCCCAGGATGCCTTGGTGGCTCAGTTGGTTATGCAGCTGCTTTCAGCTCAGGTCATGATCTCAGGGTCCTGGGATCAAGCCCCATGTCGGACTCCCTGCTCAGCGGGGAGCCTGCTTCTCCCTCTCCCTCTGCCATTCCTCCCCACCGCCTAGCTTGTGCTCTCTCTCTCTCCCTCTCTCTCAAATAAATAAAATCTTTAAGGAAAAAAAAAACCCAACTATCCCAAATAATTTTTTTCAGTCAATGGCACACATGATCAATCTCCTAGTTATCTAAGTACAAAATTGCAAAATCTCCTCTTTGGAGCCAGGGCAAGGCAGAGGGGAGAATAGTCAATCACACCAATCTGTTTCTCATAGCCTTCACTCCAGCAGCTTCCCACCACCTTTCTCACCTGTGCCCAAATGCCAGGTGAATCTTCCTAAAGGAAGGACTTCCGTGAATGACTCCCTGCTCAAAAAAACTTCCAACATTGCTCAGCCCCTACGGGTTCAAATCTAAACTTGTAAAGGCTGAACTCACCATGTTCCACCAGGTAACCCCAAGTAACTTCCATGTTCATTGCCCACACACTCCAGCTTAATCTCTTTGCCCACACACTCAGCTTACTCTCCCTCCCAACCTCTCCTAAGTCCTACTTTGGTGCATGGAAAATGTCATGTTTATTTTCATCTCTATACCTTGTCACATCTTTAAGTAAGATTTGTTTTCCTCAATGCCTACCCAAATCCATTCCGTTCTTCAAGGTCCAGGCCAAGCTTTCAGTTTAAAGCCCTCACCACTAATGACCTATTTCTTATTCAAAAGTATTACTTTTTTACTATTAAGGACCTGCCCATCAGCCTCATTTCTACCTTTTGAATTTTAAGCTTGAGGACAGAAACCAGTTTCCATTTGAGTCACTCTCAATATAAATAACACAGTATTTTACACATAGATAAATTCAATAAACAACTGATTAGCATCTCATATAAACGTATAATATAAAGGTATGCGAAGCATTCCATGTGTATGAGAAACATGTTTCAAAGTTTAAAAACAATCTGGGACCTAACTAAAAGTTCAGCTCTCTTACTATGTAAAGCGCCTGAATTCTTATCTTACCAGATGAAAGGGATCAAGAAAATATTAATTCAATATAAGAGCGCCAAATGCTTCACCACTTTCTTAGGTGATCCTAATAAAAACTTAAGCTAATTATTTCCTCTATTAATTTATATGCTAACTGGCTATTTGTAGGTTTCTTAAAAAGAAAAATCAGTGAGATACATAATATTTATGCTCAAAAATAGCAAAGATACTGGATCAGTACCAGAAGAATTTTGCGTTCATCCTCAGTGGTCTCTGTCCTAACATAGGTTCGGTTAGCCTGGGGACTGACAGATGTCTCATATGAAGATACCATGGGAGAACCAGATCGATCCAGTGACAGGTTAGTAATGCTAGCTGATCTGGAAATAAAAACAAAAAGTGAAAACACAGTTGTAAATTCTTCATCAATAAATAAAATTACAGTGAAAATTCATTTTTAAATAAATGCTTACTGGGGTGCCTGGGTGGCTCAGTTGGTTAAGTGACTGCCTTCAGCTCAGGTCATGATCCTGGAGTCCCGGGATCGAGTCCTGCATCAGGTTCCCTGCTCAGCAGGGAGTCTGCTTCTCCCTCTGACCCTCCCCCCTCTCATGCTCTCTCTCATTGCTCTCTCTCAAATAAATAAAATCTTTAAAATAAATAAATAAATGCTTACTTGCCAACATTAAGGGTACTTTTAAATGTAGTTATGATGGTTATGTATGATATCATCATTGGGAGAAGCTGAGAGAAGAGTATCCAGAAATTCTCTATAATAAATTGTCCAGGGCGCCTGGGTGGCTCAGTTGTTAAGCGTCTGCCTTCGGCTCAGGTCATGATCCCAGGGTCCTGGGATCGAGTCCCACATCGGGCTCCCTACTCGGCAGGAAGCCTGCTTCTCACTCTCCCACTCCCCCTGCTTGTGTTCCTGCTCTCGCTATCTCTCTGTCAAATAAATAAATAAAATCTTTAAAAAAAAAAAAAATTGTCCAACTTCTGTGTTAGTCTAAAACTATTTCAGAGTAAGTGTAAAGCAAAGTCACTATGGAAAGATTATAGGAAAGCAATGGCAAATATACTATATTTATCATTAATATTTCAAAGGAAAAGGATATAAACTCTTTTTAAAATGCTGAAAACTAATTTTTTTTTTTAACTGACAAATATGAAGAATCACAGACTAAATACAGAAATAATCTTGCAGGGGCCCCTGGGTGGTTCAGTTGGTTAAGCCTCTGCCTTCCGCTCAGGTCATGATACCAGGGTCCTGGGATAGAGCCCCGCGTCAGGCTGTCTGCTCAGCAGGGAGCCTGCTTCTTCCTCTCCCTCTGCCACTCCCCCTGCTTGTGCGCTCTCTCTCTCAAATAAACAAATAAAATCTGAAAGAAAGAAAGGAAGGAAGGAAGGAAGGAAGGAAGGAAGGAAGGAAGGAAGGAAGGAAGGAAGGAAGGAAGGAAGGAAGAAAGAAAGAAAGAAAGAAAGAAAGAAAGAAAGAAAGAAAGAAAGAAAGAAAGAAAGAAAGAAAGAAGAAAAGAAAGAAAGAAAGAAAAAGAATCTGGCAGATCAGGAACAGGAAACTATGGCCCACAGACCAAATAGTTTTTGCATAACCAATGAATTAAGAATGTCTTTAGATGAACACCTGTCATGTTCTGGTAAGAGAAAACATTAACTCTGAATCCCAACTAAGCAAATGTTATTCCCCCAAAATAATTCCTTTCTTCTTATTAGAACTGCATTGTTGTCCTCAATTATACTTTGAATTTGATCAATAAAAAAATGAGTGAAGATTTGTTTCCTCTCTTGTTATATTATTACTTATATAATACCCTTAATTTTGCCTCTTGGCAAAGTTACTAGATAAATGACTTGTAAGTGGAAGGTCAACAGCATCAACCAAGCTTTTATTTATTAAAAAATTGTAGCTAGAAATTTTAGTTAGCTTCTACTTAGAAAAAAATGAAACCAAATTTTAGCTTCTATATAAAGGATAAAAAGGCATAAGTATCTACAATGAGTTAGACACTAAACTCATTCTCATAGCATACTATGGAGTAGGTACTACTAAATCCATTCTACAGATAAAGGAATCACGAATCAGAGATTAAGTAATTTGTCTAAAGTAACTCAACTAACAACAAGGCTGCCTTTCAAAACCAGGTATCAATTGAAAAACTATGCTCTCCCTAGTATAAAGATAAAGATACTTTTAAAGTAATTTTGGGGCATCTAGGTGGCTCAGTCAGTTGAGCGTCCAACTCTTGGTTTTGGCTCAGGTCATGATCTCATGGGTCATGAGATCAGGCCCGAGACAGGCTCCATGCTCAGTGGGGAGTCTACTTGAGGATTCTCTCCCTCTGCCCTTTCCCCAACTCGTGCATACACGTGCACATGTGTGCTCTCTCTCCCTCCCCCCAAAAAATAATCTTTAAAAAAATAATTTAAGAAATTATTCACAGGTTTGTAACAGGTTTAGCAAAAAGTCATTCTTAATAGCTTATGAGAAACCCCTGATATCAAATAAATAAGCAAGATTTTTCAATCATTTATTTCTTGGCATAGTCTTTTAGTGAAAAGTCACCACTATATGTCTTATTCCATTAATTAAAATCTCTTTCCAACGAATGTATTTATTATCCCTGTGTTTTGCTTCTCTAACATTCTAACTATCCCTGCACATATCCTGATATGGCCGTAACAAGAACAAAAGAAAATTAGTCAAATTTGTCGTCAAATACTCTAATAAGTAGCCTAGCATTAAGAATGCTGGTTGAAGTTTTATTTAGAGATAGTACTCACTGACTAAATTATACCTTTCCCAAAGACTTACATCAACAATAGCATTAATTCAAAACACATGGAACTACAATGTAAATTAGCACAGCTATTTCTCCATTTGTACACTGCCAACAGAAATACTGTAATTCATCCCACCTTTTAAAAAACTGTCTTAACTCCACATCCCCTTGCGGCATCTGCCCTTCACTATAGCACAACTCCCATCTCCAATTCTTCTTCTTCCATTTAGGGAATCCAAAATGGTGCAGCCACTTTGGAAGACAGTTTGGCAATTTCTTATGAAACTAATCATATTCTTTACCTACGAACCAACAATCATACTCCTTGGTATTTATCCAAATAAACTCAAGACATGACCACATGAAAACCTGCACACAAATGTTTACAGCAGCCTTATTCGTATTGTCAAAACCTGGAAATAACCAAGATATCCTTCAGTAGGTAAGTGGGTAAACTGGTATATCCAGATAATGGAACATAATTTAATGCTGAAAAGAAATGAGTTATCAAGCCATGAAAAGACATGGAGGAACCTTGAATGAATATCACTAAGTGGAAGAAACCAATCTGAAAAGGCTACATTCTGAATGAGTCCAACTATATGAAAAGGGAAAACTATAGAGACAGTAAAAAGATCAGTGGTTGCCATGGGTTGGAGGGAGGGAGAAATGAATAAAGAGAGCACAGAGAATTTTCTTTTTGAAGATTTTATTTGAGAGAGAGAGAGAGCACAAGCAGGGAAAATGGAGAGGGAGCGGAGCAAGCTGACTCCACACTGAGCACAGAGACCCCACACCCTGAGATCATGACCTGAGCCAAAATCAAGAGTCAGATGCTTAACCGACTGAGCCAGGCAGGCACCCCAGAGCACAGAGAATTTTTAAGGCAGTGAAACTATAGTATATTGCAACACTGGATATCATATCATTATACATCTGTCCCAACCACAGAATGTACATCACCAAGAATGAACCCTAATATAAATTATGGACTTTGGGTTATAATATATCAATGCAGGGTGATAATATATTACTGTTGTTCATCAACTGTAACAAATATACCACTCTGGTGCAGGATACTGATCGTGGGGGTGGTTATGAAGGTAGGGCGTAGGGGGTATACAGGAATTTTCTGTCCTTCCCACTCAATTTTGCTGTGAGCCTAAAACTGCTCTAAAAACGAAGTTTTCTGGGGCACCTGGGTGGCTCAGTGGTTAAGTGACTGCCTTCAGCTCAGGTCATGATCCTGCAGTCCTGGGATCGAGTCCTGCGTCGGGCTCCCTGCTCAGTGGGGAGTCTGCTTCTCCCTCTAACCCTCTCTCCTCTCATGCTCTCTCTCACTCTCTCTCTCTCAAATAAATAAATAAAATCTTTTAAAAAAAAAAATGAAGTTTTTTTAATTAAAAGTAAAAGATCCTGATGTCTGCAACTTATTCTCAAATGATTCAGAAAAAAAGTCTATTATATAAATAGTAACAAAGCAAATGGGAAAATGTAAATTAGTGAACCTTAATAAAGAATATGTTAAAATTTATTATTCTTGCAACTTTTTGCAAATTTGAAATTTTTTCAAAATAATTTTAAAAGTTTTTTAAAAACTCGAACTCTCTAGTAGCTTCCCATTTCACCCAGAATAAATGACAAAGTCCTACAATTAACTGTAAGAACCTTCTACTCCAGGTACACAGGACCTCTAACAGCTATGTTCCTTCTAGGAATTTGCTATTTCCTGTTTTCTTGGTACACTCTTCTACAAAATGTCCACATGGCTCATTCCCTCACATTCTCAGGTCTTTGCTCAAATGTCACCTTCCCAGTGAGGTCTTCCCTGACTACACTATTTAAAATGCCTATCTCTACCCCTATGTCTTATTGCTTTTTTGCGCATTAAATTTTTGTCTGTTTGGTTCGTTGCTGTATTACACATTCCTGGTTTCTAGGTACTTGTAGAAAGAATAAATTGAAAGTATGTTAAACCAAGGTCATTCAGATGTCTAGTTCTTCAGGTTAAGAACTACTTATTCACCACTTAAACTTGTAAAAAGGAAAGCATTTTCAGTGAAGAGGTATGGACATCAGTAAGATCTAGTAAGCTGAAAAAGGAGGAAGTGTGCAGGTGTAGAATGATTAAGGCAACTATTTCAAGGAATTTGGCTACGAAGAAAAGAAATAATTGAGAATATAGATAAAGAGAGATGAACCATAAAGAAGAAATTTTTGTTTGTTTTTAATAGATTATCTGAGTTTGTTTAAATGCTAATGGTAAGGAGTTAGCAATGAGAGATAGAAGGTACAAACATCAATAGGATGATTAATAAAAAAATGAGAAGGGATGGGATCCAGAATACAAATGGAGAATTAGCTTGGATAAGAGATAGAAAAAAAGAAAAAGATGAGCTCTAAGTGTAAATCAAGTTGGTAAGTGGTGGTAAGAGTTGAAGTGCCTATTTCTTAGCTGCTCTCTTCGCTCTATAATAGAAAATAAGGCCATCTGCTAAGCTAGAAGAAAGCCAGTGGAGATCTGAAGCCAGTGGAGAATACTGGAAAAGAGACACTGAAGAGAATGCAAGCCAGAGCTGACTAGCAAAAGGGTAAACAATAGTTTAATTCAGGTTTAGAGCTAAGAAAGTATAATAATCAATCCCACCCCATTTTTATCTGTTTGCTCTTCTCATTACCATGAAAGAAAGAAAAATCAAATACAGAATATGGAGTTTTCATTTGGCAGTTTACCTATTTCGAGCAGGAGATTTCCCAGCATCCTCTTGAACAGATACAAGTCTTGTTGAAAGAGGAGTATTTGAGGAGTCTGGATGAATCAAACTACAAAGAAAGCAGAAAAATACTGAGGTGATTTGGGACAGTAACAAGCAAATCCAATTTCAATGAAATGCTTTAACATTTAAAATTTAAAAGCTGATTGTCTTCCCCTGCAATAATGACACTATATGTCAGTTTTGTTTTCTTCTTTTAATTAAGGTAGAAACTATGGTTTTTATATTAACTACATCAACTGCCAAAAGACTGGTAGTTTATTAAGTATACGGTATGCCCTTAAAATAATAACACTGGTTGGATGGGTACTTACAGAACTCCTTCATCCATCATATACTCAAAATTGAAGTGATTTGGAGGGAAATCCTGAGTTCAAGTATTTTATTCTCAGTCCCCACAGCCCACTGGAATAGCACCGCAGAGTCAGATCTAGGTCCAAGTGCAGGCTCTCCCTCTTACTAGCTGTATGACCTTGGGTCCATTAGTTAATCTCTCTAAACCTCAGCTTCTACATCTGTCAAAAGGAGAAAGTAGTGCCTATCCCAGAGATACAATAACTAAAAGGTAATGAACATGAAACAATTAGCACAGAAATAAAATTATTCTATCCTTGACATCTAACCTACATCTCTTAGGAAGCTTTCAAATCTAGTTTATTAGGGGACACTTGCCAATTCTGGACTCACACAATAGGGCCAGGTACAACTAAAAGGCATTGCTAGCTAAAGTAAGAAAGAACTGAGAATCCCTATACTTTTTTATTGGTCTATTAAATGTAGAATCAATTTTTAAAATTTATAAAATACATGTAATGAATGAAGAATCATGATGCCACAAATACCAGTGCACCACTAGCACGGACTCCGAAATGCCTGTATCCCCTACCCAATCCCATTCCCAATCCCATTCCCCTCTGGGCCCTCGATGAAACTACTCTTGTCAATTTTATACTTATCATTCTCTTCCTTTTCTTTACGTTTACCACATCTGTATACCTAGAGAGTGTGCTTGTTTTGTGTATTTTTGAACTTCATAATCATTGTATACACATGTGACTTTCTTTTCTGCTCCACATTACGTCCCTGGGAGTCATATATGTAGAATGTGGCTATAATTCATTCTTAACTTCTATTTAAATTCATTGGTTACCTATTAAGTCCTCACACCTTTAAGGGGTGATTGATAAAATAACTTATCAGAAAAAGGTTAATTAAAACTCTAAGCTCTTTGATATGGCCAGAGGCCAGATGTAGTACTGTACATAAGAATATAACTTAGCTAAAAAAAAAAAAAAATCAGAAACCAATGAATCTAGGATTCTAATTCAAACAATTCCATGTAACTTCCAAGAGTTAGTAATACCTTCACCAGCAGGCAGCTGGAAATAGCATATTTAGATCTATGGAAAACATGAAGTGTTCCTCAGGGAGGAAATAAATCTAATTTCATTTACAAATATTATGAATACAAAGTTTATGGGCATTTTCCTTCTCTAAGAAGGCTACATTAGAAATTATTCATCTCAATAACTTCTGTTTCCTTTTCAACAAATATTATCAAGATCATATATATGCCATACACCATTCTTGGTGCCAGTGGGTAGAATAGTGAACAAAAACAACATAAAGTCTCTCCTCTTATAGAGCTTACATTCTAATTAGTCAATATAAACACTATCCATAAATATTCCATGATCCTTCTGGTAGCAAGCCAAAGAAAAAGGAGGGGAATATGTTGGAAATAATTCAAAGAAGATAAAAATTAACTGAAGGCACTCATGGGTCACAAGACTATCTGTATTCCTCAAATATAAATAAAATTGTACTCTAGTGATAATACCTTTGCCAGGCAAAATCATCCTCTAGAAATATGTTGCGGCTGGCTTTTCTACTTCCGACAGGTGTTCGAGGTTCACTTGGATCAAGTACAGACACAGAGGAAGCAGAATCTGAAAGAGCATTCAAGTCTTCCCCAATGGAATGACTGTCTGTGGAATGAGCATAACTTAAGGCTATTTTTCTACAGTATGTACAAGCTCGGAGGTCCCCTAGGAGGGAAAACAAAACAAGAAAATTAACTTAAAAAATAACGATAATCGGTTACTTAACAAAACACATTAAATCCTTGGGTTAATAGTTTTTCAAGTAACAGGAAAATGTCTTCAAGTAAAGACTACCAAAAAAGATGTTTTCACAATGCAAAATAATTTTATTAGCTCATTTATATATTTTAAAAACCATCACTATGATAAGTTCATCCAGGCACTCAAATAATGTCAAATTTTTATTAATGAGTTAAGAAAACAGCACCCAATGATACTAGAAAAAACTCTTTAAGAGTATTTTTCAAAAAAAATACATTTTTCAAGGTTCTAAAAATGAAATAAAGGTCAGTAGGTTCAAGAAAAAAATTGTTTCGAATACAGTAAATAAACCAATATAAAAGGGAAACAACATATTTCCCCTGGGCAAGGAGGAGGAAACTGTTATGTAAGTCTCCATTGTGAAGCCCTGCGAGTGGTCTCCATTGTGAAGCCCTAGGAGTGGCCTCCACAAGGGGGCACCATCTCAAAAACAAACAAATAGAAAATGGGCTTACAGACCGTATGAAATATGTGGGGGAACTATTACAGAAAATCCTATAGTTAAAGTTGAGTTGGCAATGAAATATTCTTCGGAGGACAAACAAGGTTATTTAATACTTTCATACACTGCCATTTTTTTTTTAGGACGCAGCCCTGCCCAAATAGAAGTTTTCATTTCTATCCTGTTTTTCTGTAACAATTATTCGTGTGATTCTGTAAGTTTAGTGTACTAAAAAAAAAAGGGGGGGGGTCAGATAATTAAACATGTATTTTACATTTACATTATTTTACAAATACATGTTATTTAACAATTCCACCTTAATTTTTTTTTACAATTAACATTAGAAAACTGACATGACATGGAACAAAAGAGTTCTTAAAGGCAACTGTACTGTTTTTACCATAATTACAACCAAGTATAATTATAATAAATGGTTTCAGGGTTTTTTTTCATTTTAAGACTACAACTATGTGGTCCTCAGTTTTGTTAAATTGTGCATAGATTTTAAGCAAAATTAAGTATCACTTGTTTCATTACTCCTTTCTGATGCCACGATTCAACAGATGAAACATACTAAAACTAAAGAAAAATATATCCACTTCAATCAGGACCAAAAAAAGTGAATCCAGTCTGGGATAAATGAGAGTGTCAGGACAAACCACCACCAGGTGACCGAAGTAGAACGACAGTAGGGAGTGAAATCACATCCTGCAGAAAGGTCTTTAAGTTGCCACAACAAAGGCTTGGTTTGTTTCTTACTATAAGGAAATCTCCCTTTACCAGTCAGCTATTAGAATGAAAATGATCAGAACACAGCCAAGCCTGAACTGAAAAGGTTTCATTTCATGAAGAACCTTCATCAGCAAGTGCCTGATGAACACATGCCTATATTATGTGATGGTATACAAAGACTGAGGAGACACAGCTCTGCCACCAAAGAACTTGGTCCACTGAGGTGAAAGACACACATATAATTAAAAAGTTGCATGACAGATGCAGAGATATTACTGCTACTACCACAATAACTGCTTAATATTCATTCATCCCTCTCCATGCGCCATACATTATTCTAGGTACTTTACATCTATTCAAGGCTACGATATACAACTGTGTCCAGCATGTATTATCCCATTTGCAATGGTTAATTTTACGTGTCAACTTGGAGAGACTGGCTGATTGGTCAAACAGTGTGTCCTTGTTCGTGTGAAGGGTTTTTGATTACCGTATGATTAATATATACAATCTGTTGACTTTGAGTAGATTACCCTCCATAAAGTGGGTGGGCCTCATATCTTAGAATATTTTTGTCAAATTAGCAGGTATAACGAAACTGGTTGCTCCTAGTTGTACTAGACAAAGTGGGGGGGAGGGGAGGAAGGATGACCTCAGGAATTCAAATTCCCAGCTGTGCAAATTACCTGGAAGTTTCTATGTCTTCCCTGAGAGAAATCATTATCTCCTGTAGCCACAGAGCTGAAAATCAAACTAAGAGTTTCATCCTGCAAGTGGCTGAATTACAATACACACTGAATCATTAATCTTGCAGTATGACTGCTGTGAAAATGAGGGCACTGACTAGGAAGGAATGGAATCCTGAAAAGTAGAATGGAGATATATGGGAAGATCCTGATGAAGCTGGGGACACTAAGCCCCCAAATTCTGCTGAATCTTCTTTACCTTTCTTAGCCTTTGCACCCTGTCAGAGGAGATTAACCCTGACTTGCCTGAGAAATCCAAAATGGCCTGAGTTTGCTACCTTGCAAGACACTGCTTATTCTCCTCAGGACCCACTCCCACTACCCTCTTTTCTTCTAGAGCTATAACAAGATTCAAGTCCCAGCAAGCCCTGAAAGGTAATGTGACGGTGCACTAACGTGATTTTTCCAACGTATATAGACAGAAACCCAGGGAATAGGTATGCACATGGATATCAAAGATATAGGAGATATAGTGGAGATATATCAAAGATACAGTGGAAAGAACATAAAGTAGGACCCAGCTGAATTTACTGATATGAGCCCACTAGCACAGATTCTGGATTGAATATCGTAGCTTGAGGGGTAAAAAGGGCTCTAACGGTCTCATCGGTTGACTGGTTGGCTGAAACATGGACCAATAGTGGCCTACACTTAAAGAGGTTGAAAGGCCAGAACTGCCCTGGTATACTATGAAGGAAGGGATCCAAAGAATTAGGGAGAGTAGATGTTAAGAAAGGATTTATCATGGAAGACCTGCTCACTCACCCCAGGAGGATCTGGAGCATATACCTTTCATGACCATGAGAAATAAATTTGTGAGGGAAACCCCAGGATCCTTGTAGAGCTTTGTGGTGCTCTTCTCTGTAGGTCAGAAATTACAGTGGGAACTGCTGCCACTGAATTGGGAAACCTAAATGCAATGGAGACCATTAGATCCTACGGTGGCAGGGGCAGAACGGTGGCACTTAATCGCCAATGACAAGGTGGGCATGGATACTATAATAGACAGTAGAGTCAAAGAAGCAATCAGAATAGTCTGACTTGTAGCGACCATGGCATTGATCATGGTGCTCACAGAAGTGAAGTCGATGGGCAGTCTACTAAATTCTTACTCAATTTGTATAAGACAAACTCCAGAACAAGTGGACAGTAGTCTAACTTAAATCAAAAACAGTCATGGCCCCCCAATTAATTCTCAGAATTGAGCCATTTACAGACCCAGAATTCCTGAATGAAGCAGGGAGGCTGGGTCCCCTTGAGGAAAACCCTCATTACACTGCCAAAAACTTACACTGTTAATCTTTCTACCACCCTTCCAAGGTGGTAGGGACCTATAGCCTTTTACCGGGGGTGACTGTGCATTGAGGAACAGATAACAGTCAAACCTTTGGGGGATTACTGGACTTGGCTCTAATTCCAGGAGACCCAAAATTTTATTGTAGTCTACCAGTCAGAGTAGGGGCTCATGGAGGTCAGGTGATCAACAGCGTTTTAGCTCAAATCCATCTTATAGTGGGTTCAGTGGTTATTCTGTGGTTATTCCTCAGTTCTAAAATATATTAATTGGAATAAACATACTCAGCAAATGGCAGAATCCCTACATTAGTTCCCTGACCTGTGGAATGAGAGCTATTATGGTAGTTCTGGCCTCCAGAACTGTGAGAAAGTAAATTTCTGTTGTTCTAAGCTGCTCAGTTTGTAGTATTTTGTTATGGCAGCCCTGGGAAACCAACACAACCATATTAACAAGAAAGGATTTTATCGTAAGGGTAATGGGAGCTCTGAAAGGGTTTTAGGCAGGTAATAACCCAGCATGATCAAATTAGCATTTAACAAAGAATAATGACGAGTGTGGAAAAGGAACTAGAGGTAGGGAAAAACTAAAGGTAAAAAATTCTTTTAAAGGCTGCAGCCAAAATCCTGATGAAAGACAACTGAGCTCTGAACTCTGCAGCAGTTTAGTCGGGGGGGGGGGGGG
>NW_022589704.1:28324829-28371977 GCF_004348235.1 Phoca vitulina
GGTGGCGGCGGCGGCGGCGGGAACGCGGGCGCCAGCTCGCCGCGGCCGGCCGCCCGCACACACCCCCGGCCGCCGGCTCCCACCCCGCCCGCCGCCCGCCGCCCCCCGCCATGAGCGCCGCCGCTGGCTGCAGGCAGAGTCGCTGCCGCCCCGGCCGCCGCTGGCTCCAGTCCGCCGCCATTATTCTTTGTTCGCTGCGAGCGGCGGCGATGTTGTGGGGCTCGGGCGGAGGCTCCATCTTTACCGCGGCCCCTCCTGCGAGGGGAAGGCCCCGAGCGCGGGTGTCCGGCGCCTCCCCGTCCCCCCTCCGTCCCCCCGGCTCTCTCCGGCTCCTGCCTCCTCCTCCTGCTCCTCTTACCGGTGGTACAAGCTCCTCCGTCACTGCTTTCGTTCGCGGCCCGGATCTCGCTGGAGTTTTATTCTCTCCCCCACGTAACACACCGCGTCAAACTACACCTCCGCCGCGTCACTCACCAACACTCCGCTTCTCCCAGCCGCCCGGGCCACAGGCAGCAGCAGCCGCCGCCGACTGAGGAGCCGCAGCCAGGGAGCCAGCCAGCGCCGCCCAGTGCCGAGTGCGCAGCGGCCGCGCACGGAAACAGCCGAGCTCGGCCCGGAGGAGCTCGAGCGGCCCCGCCCCCCGCGCTGGAGGCGGAACTTGCCGAAGGCCTTCGGGCTCCTTCGGCCAAGGCGAAGGCGTTCCGCGGGGAGTGGGGTGGTGGCTAAGGTGGGAAGGGACGGGCGGGGGTGGAGTGGTCTGAGCCCCACCTCGCCGTTTCGGCGGATAAAACCCGGCGGCGGCAGTCTGCAGGAGGAAGGCGGGTTTGCGTGTGGCCCCGTGGGGAATTCCCTAGGGGTGTCGACGGCTCCGTGGAAACCGCCGCACCTGCCTGCCTCTGCGGCGGTAAGCGGCGGGCTCTAGGGCGGCTGCGGCGGGCCGGGCCTGAGCCCTGGCACCTGAGCGCCGCCGGCGCCGGGAACTTTCAAACACTGCGGGGACTTGGCCGACGCGCCGCCGGGTCTGGGACGCGGCTGAGTGCCGGAGTCGGGCGAGCCGGGAGGAAGCGCGGCGGAGGCTCTGCAAACGCCCGGAAGCCTGGGGCCCGGCGGGGGTCTGGGCTGGGTGCCGGGACCAGGGGCCCCTGCGCTGCCCCGGCGTTGTGGCGCCCGGGTGGGAAGGGTTTGCCGGGCCCGCGGCCTCTCCTCTCCGAGAGTCAGCGGAGAGATCTGGAGGCCGCCCGCCCAGCTGTTCGATCTGGGGGGGGGGGGGGGGGGGGGGGGTTGGGGCGGAGGCCCCGGCACTTGTGGCACCTCGCCGAGTGCAGCCCAGCAGCCAGGCCGTGGATGACCTGTTCGGTCTTCGGGGGCCTCCGAGCAATGACCCGTCCTGACCGAGGTTGCTCTGGGACACTCTGAAATATGACCCCCCTCTCCCCCCACCTGCCCGCCTTTTTTTTCTGGCCACCTCCCGGGTCGCTGTCTTCTCACGGCCGTTTCTTACCGCAGTGGTTTGCACCCACTGCGCCCTTTCCTTCACCACCCACTCCCAGTCTAAACCCGACAGTGTGACTAACGTTCCCTCGACTACTGAACGGCTTTCTCAGAGGTCGCTCAAGGCCACGTTTCTGACTCTTTCTTCTTCTTTTTATTGAACTTTGCAGTCCTCTCCCCGGGCTCTCATGTCTTATAATTCTCTGTCCTTTTAAAGCAAACCTATCTTTAGGAAGCCGACCGAGAGGACCGAGTGGGTTCACATCTGACTGAGCCGCACCCCTTATTGGTTTCCTGTCACAAAGAAGAGTTGCTCTTCCTGGTACACTAGATCCCTTTCTGCTTTCTCAGGGACTTGGGGCTGAAGAGGATCCCTCTTTCCTTCTGTTATATTCAACCCTTCCTCCACTGCTGGCTTTTCTATTACTTGAACGTGCTCAAGTCTCTCATTTATTTAATATTTCTCTCTTTAAATCTTTGTCCAGCTATGACTGCAGTTGTGTCTTACCCAGTGGACATTCCCACGTGTTCCATTCCTCTGCCCTCTCCAGTCTAGCTTCGGTTCCTACCACTCACCTGAAGCAGCTCTGAATTGTCACCTTCAGTCCTCATCTTACAAGACCTCATTCTAGCATTTGGAACTATTGACCACACCCTTATTTAAATATTCTCTTCCCTCTGCTCTTACTTCAGTTTTCCTCTTATTTCTCTGTTCTTTAACAAGCAGCTTCTCTGGTATTGGAATATTGGAATCCTCCAGAGCGGAGCCCTCATGTCCACTTTTCTGGGTGGTCTCATCCTTGTCCGGCAGCTTCAGGTACCCTCTGCCAAAGACTGTCCAACCCATACCTCAAGCCTAGATCTTGCTCTTGAACTCCGAATTCATATTTCTAACTAGCTTTGCAACACTTTCATTTGGATGACTGGGCCATGTCAGACTCAACTTATCTATCATATTCCCTCCAAAATCCTCTTCTCATAGCCCTTGGATCAGTAAGGGGCATCCTATCAATCTATTCAGTTCAAGCCAGAAACTTAGGATACTTCTGACACACATCCGAATCACCTAGACTTGTCTGCCTTAAAAAATTGGATTTGTAGGGTGCCTAGGGTGGCTCGGTCAGTTAAATGTCCGACTCTTGATTTTGGCTCAGGTCATGATCTCAGAGTCATGGGGATCAAGCCTAGCATTGGGCTCCATGCTCAGTGCTGAGTCTGCTTGAGATTCTCTCCCTCTCCCTCTGCTCCCCTCCCCCCCGACACTCTCACTCTAAAATAAATAAATAAAATATTTTAAAAAATAAAAAATTTGATTTGTGGCCTCTCCTTTCCTATGGCTACTTTTCATACTCTAGTATAATCAACCTTCATCATTTGAAGTCCTGCAATGACTATCATCTTGGTCTAACAGAACTGCTTTTGCCATGCTGTAGCCAGAGTCATTTTTTTTTTTAAATATAAATCTGATCAAGTCACTACTCTGCTTGAATTCTTAATGGCTTCCCTTTGCTTACCGAAAACAGTCCAAGCTCCTTATCATGGACACCAGACCCTCTACCATATGGGCTTCTCATTCTCCCCAGCTTCCCCAACCGTCCTCCTAGCTCTCAGCACTCCAGCCATATTAGTCTTTTTATTTTTTCTAGGCTCTTTTCTCTCTCTTTTTTTCCCCCTACTGTAGGCTCTCATCTCAAGGTACTTACAGATGTGGTTCTCCTCCTCTGGAATTCTTTTTTGCTATCCACTCCCCCTACCAAACTGTAATTTCTCACGTTCTTTTCTGACTCACCATACATACATTTAAGGTCTGTGCAGGTAGGGATTATGTCTGTCTTGTTCACCACCAGCTCTTCCCCTCCTTTCCCATTCGTAGCACCAGCAACAATTTCTAGAATGTAGCAGTGCCTGTTAAATATTTATTGAATAAATAATGAATACATCTGGTCCTGGGCAAAGTTCCTTAATATCTTGGTGTTCAAACCCTGGTTTAGCCACTTACTAACTATGTGACACTAGGCAAATTGTTCAATCTTGTCCCTCAGTTTTCTCATATGCAAAATAAAGATGATAATAGCACCTACATTATCGTGTTACTGTGATAATTAAATGAGGCCATTGATGGAATGTGTTCTTGGAACAATGTTTGGCATGTAATAAGTTGATTAAAATGTTGCCTATTACTAGCTTTTACTTGCATATCTCACCCTTGTGTCAAATACATTTTCAAAATTGAGATTATCAACTTGCTCTTCTTCTTACCCTATACATGATACCAAATTCTTGGAATTATTTACTCATAGCCTATTTTTATCACCCATCAAAATAGTAATTTTTTATTTCATAATTCCTCACATTCTTCCTGTCTGTTCATGATGACCTTCAGTTAGGCCCTCTCTCTTCATATCTTACTTTGCTAATTTCCTAGGTGCGTTCTGACTGTAGGCCCACTTTCCTTATTCCCTTGTGCCCTGTCGTCAGACCTATGGGCCTCCAACAGTTATTAAACCCTGTATTCTCCTTGAGTTCTGCTCTCTTGGCTTCTGTTCTCACCTAATTTTGTTCATTTACTCATTCATTCAATCATCCATTCATCCAAGTGCAAGTTATTTTACTGAACATTTTGGATATATTCCAGATTTGAAATCGAGTCTCTCAATTTCATCTAGTCTTCTCTAGCATCTCCATGAACCATGAAAATGAACTAGAAATGTCAAACTTTCAGCATCCATTTTTTGTCTCTGGGACTTGGAAGCTACCTTTATTTTTGACTCAGTTATACCCCTGGAAAATATGATCAATATTGGGAAAAGTAGAGAATAGCACATGGATATAACTTGACTTAGTTTATGATAGATAAGTGCCCTGAGAGAGATCCAGAAAAGGGGGAAGATCTCAAGTTGATTATAAAAGGCTTCAAGGAGAAAGTGGTATCTGAGAGCTTCTCTCTAACCACGGCTTCCTTTTCCTTTTCCTGTTATTTTTCTCTTGCTTCTGCTGTTGAACCTAATTATCATTCTCACTACAAACTCAAGTTCCATGAACCCTGCCTATTCTAGTTCATCACCTCTCATGACTTAATTTGCTTTCCTACCTAACCCCAAAGCCATGGTGACCTATTTCATTTATTCTAAAAGTATCTGTTAAACACCTACTTTGTGCCGTGCACTTTTAGAAATGGGCTAGAGTAGTGAATAAAACATTGCTTCTGTCTCAAAGGTACTAAAATCTTCAACCTCTCCTCTTTCTGACATTTCTTTTTGTCCACTCATTTGTGCTCTCATCCAGTCTCATGGTTGTAAATACTAGGTGTATGCTGACAACTTTCAAAATTATACCTTCCCCACAAATCACTCTCCCAAACTCCAGGCTCATTTAAACAAGTACCTACGCACACCTCGACTTGGTTATTGTCTTAGCCTGGCATCCCCCAGGAAGCGGACCTGAGGCATACGCCTCTGGGCTGTTATTTTATTAGGGAATATAATCCCTGGGAAATGAGGATAGGGAAAAGAAGTGAGTCAGGGGAAGAGGTCAAGATTCAGTTAATGGGATGGATGCTAACACTACTCTCCTCCCCCAAATTCAGATACTTCCATTCTGTATGGGCCTGAACATGAAGCAAAGCACTATCGGGTGATTATGGCCTGAGGTATGTTGGCTATGGCAATAGGGACAGAATAAGAGGCCAAAGGCCCCACAGGCAAGGAGACCAAAAGGATCTGAGATGCTATAGATGTCTAATAGACACCTCAAACTCAATATATCCAAATCTGAACGGAATTTCCCCCTCACATTTGTACTTGCAGCTTTTCCCATCCTGATAGCTGAGGTTAAAAATCTTGGCGTGATTGTTAGTGCCTTCCTTTCTCTCACACCTGACATCTGTTCCTTTAGGAAAGTTTATTGGCTGTACCTGCAAAATGTATCCAAATCTGACTGCTTACCACCTCCACTGTGAGTGAGCCAAGTCTACAATACCATCATTTCTTGCCTGGATTACTGCAATTGCTTCTGAAGAAGTTTCCTTACGTCTTGCCTGGCCATACACCAGCCACGCTTCTGCCTTAGCACCTTGGGGATGTTTCAGTGCCTAAAATGTTCTTTTTCCAAATATGGAGAGAGTTAACTCCCTCACTTCCTTCAAGTCTGCTGAGGGAGAAAGCACTTTCTCGCTGAGGCCATGAGCATTCTATGTCTGTCTATCTATCTATCTATCTATCTATCTATCTATCATCTATTTTTTTCTTTATTCATGAAGTTTTATTTAAAGTTACTTCCTCATGCTAGACATAAAATTACTGGGGCAAAGATCATGAAGCATTCTCAAGTCCTTGATTATCAAATTCAGAAGGGTTATAGCAATTTACACTCCTTTAAGCAATATATGAAAATGCCCACCTCAGTCCATCTTTATTTACTCTGACTGCTCATTTATGGGTGAAAAGGGCATCTCCTTGTGGGTTTTTTTTTTTTTTGACCATACTATTTAAAATTGCAACTTGACACCCACCTCAACCACTCCCCCCAATACCCACCCCATTTTTCTGGAATCTCCATATCCTGTTAATATTTTTTTCTGTAGCACTTACTACCTTCAAACATACTATTTTACTATTTTTTATGTTTATTGTTGACTGGCTCCCCTGCTAAAATACAAGTTTTAAAGAGCAATATTTTCGTTTTGTTCACTGATGTATGTCAAGTATTAGAACCATGCCCTAGCATATAGCCGGTGCTCAATACGTATTTGTTGAATGAATTTCCAACTTGCCTGTCTTTGATCTTAGATGGTTCATACTGTTCAGATTTATTTTCTTGGTTGATTTTGCAGTTAAAATGAGGAGGCATATAAAAGGCTTTTTCTTATTTCTTAATTACCTTATAATCTTAAACTTAATGTAATAGGTATCAATAGTTTCTGGATCAGGAAGCAATTGAAATCATTAACATCTCTCTATTTATAACAGCAAAAAAAAAAAAAAAGTGAATGACCCAAATATCCCCACTACCAAATAGTTAACTATTTAATTAATTTTAGGTCCCTTATAGGTACATGTACCTCTTTTAATACTGATTATAATGTAACTATTCAATGTCTTGTTTTCATCTTTCACTGAACCATGAGCTCCCTAAAGGCAAAGTTTTGTTTTGTTGAACTTGCATCACTAGTAACTGGCATATAATAGATGCTTAGTAATGTTTCTTGAATAAAAGAATGAAAGCATAGTTAGAGTTTCTCCAGCACTGGTCAAGGGAGAGGTCCCTTGCCCAGTTGATGCAAGCATATGATCTACTGAGTTCTTCCCCTGCAAAGTGTAGAGGGATGCTGGAGGCTCTTCATAGTTGGAATTGGTGAAAGTTATCAATGCTCATGAAGTCATCTTGTGATTTTCATTGTACTTTCCAGATAGTTTTCCAACAGAGAAGAGAAAGCACTGACCTGTTAAAATTATTCCTGGTCTGTTTACGAGTTATAGTTCCCCATGTAAATTAATACATTGCTCCTTAAAATTAACCTTAACAATAACAAAAAATAACTCTTGACTTCCACTTCCTTCTCCAGCTACTGTCTCATTTTTCTTTTTCTTTCTTTCTGGTTTTTTTTTTTTTTTTGCTCTCTCTACAGTAAATACCCTTGAAAGAGTTCTATATCACTGTCCCAATTCCTTTTCTCTGATTTTCTGTTAAATCCGCTGCAACTAGCTCTTACCCCCAGCATTCCACCCCACTGCTCTCCACGTTACTTAATCCAATGACCTGTTTTTAGTCTTCATCTCACTTGACCTGTCAGCAGCATCTCACACAGTTGATGCTTCCCTTCTCCCTGTAACACTTTCTTCACTTGGCTTCTGGGACTCTGTGTTCTCCTGGTTTTTGTCCTACACTACTGGTCACTGTTCTCAGTTTCCTTTGCTCACTGACCTCTTAATATTGGAATGTCTCAGGACTCTGTCCTTGGACTTCTTTTTTTTTTTTTTTTTTTTTTTAGGGTTTTATTTATTTGAGATAGAGAGCAAGAGAGAGCACAAGCAGCAAGGAGGAGCAGAGGGAGAGGGAGAAGTAGGCTCCCCCTGAGTAGGGAGCCAAGGCGGGGCTCCATCCCAGGACCCTGAGATCATGACCAGAGCTGAAGGCAGACGCTTAACCAGCTGAGCCACCTAGGCGCCCTGGGACTTCTTTTGTTCTGTGTATTCTCTCCCTTAGTGATCTCCTTCAATCTTATGACAATAGATATAAGTAAGCTCACAACTCCCTAGCTTCAGACCCAGACTTGTATATCCAAGTACCTCAGCATCCCTACTTGGATGTTTAATGGACCTCTTATATCAAAACTGAACTCTGGATCTCCTCTCCCCTCACAAACCTTCTCTCCTTACGACCTTCTCTATCTCAGTTAACTGCAATTCCATTTTTCCCATTGCAGAGGCTGACTCAGCAACTTTTATACCCCACATCCAACCTGTCATCAAATCCTGTTGCTCTCCCTTCAAAATATATGACCACTCTCCCCATCTCCTCTGATACCACCACTGTCACCTTTGCCTAGGATTTTGTATCAGCTACCCTTAATCTTTATTCTATTCTCAACATAGCAGTCAGCGCAATCCTTTTAAAACATAAAGTAACCATGCTATCACTGTCCAGAACTATCTAGCAGGTCCCCATCTCACTCAGAGTGTAAGCCATGATTCTCGCAATTAGCCTACAATTCCCATTACCTCTGTGCTCTCACTTCCCGTTCTTCTTCCCCTTAATTTTCTTTGGTCATGTTGGCCACCTTGCTGTTCCTCAAATATCTTGGACACGCTTTCTCCTCGGGAACTGTGCACATGCTGTTCCTTGTGCTTGGAATGCTCCTTCCAGACATTTTCAAGTCTTCCTTATCTCCTCAGGTTTTTGCTCAGATGTCCCCATTTTTGTGAGGCCTTCTCTTACTACCCTGATGAAAATTGTTCACCTTACACTCCTCTCTTTGCTCTTTTGCTCCCCCTATCTCTCTTTGCCACTTTATTTTTCTCCATAGCACCTATCACTCTGTGATGTGCTATATACTTAACTCATTTATTGTGTTAATTGTCCATCTGATCCCTCTAGGGCAGGGACTTTGCCTCTTTTTTTTCACTGCTGTGTCCTTAACCTCTAGAACAGTGTCTTGTACATAGCTGGCATTCAAATATTTGTTGACTGAATGTAGTTGAAATTATGGATTTAATATTAATCTCCTAGTATTTGGTTAGCAAAACAGATCGCTTCAGCCTGATCACCTCTGGATGCATCCAATGGTAGTGAGTTGCTGTATTGCAGCCTGAATCAGGAAGGTTCCACTGAGGTACTGCCTTATCGTGGGTCTTGATTTCAGCATGGCCGTGCCCTCTGTCCTGGCTCCATATAACCTGAAGGAGATGAGGACCTCTCTGAAGCTTTCTGATTTTCCCATGTCCCAGAGTCGGAACTGAGGAACAGACAAGCAAGATTCTGGGTACTTTTAATTTCTATTTTGAGGACTAAATGGTAAGCTACCAGTACTGCACCAGTCTCAGCTTCCTGTGACTGAACACAGTGCCACATAAACAAAGTCAGATGGCCTCTTATCCTTCTAGAAATTACAAAAGGGCCAGTGGTTGGTGATTAAAATCAGTAGTGGTAACAGGTGAATATTTATTGAGTGTTTACTTTGTGCCAAGTGCTGTTCTAAACACTTGTGCTGTATTGATTAATTTAATCCTCACAATACCCAATGAGGGGAAATATTAACATTAGGAACATTTTATAGATGAGTAAGCTGAAGCACAGAAGAGCAAAGAAATGTCTCTGAGATCCTAGAGCTAGTAAGTGGCAAGGTCAGAATGTGAACCCAGGCAGTCAGGTTCCAGAGCTTTACTCTCAATCACGGGGCTCCACTGCCTGGTTGTAAGGAGGACTGTGGGGAGGGACTCTGCATTGAAAGGAAAGTGGAGTAATTATGATTTCATCAGTATAATTCTACCATTCTGAAAGCCCTGTAGTAACCCAAACGTTTTTTCTGGCATCAGCCTATTGCCATTTTCATACATGACACAAGAATCAGGCCAACTAGGGGTGCCTGGGTGGCTCAGTCGTTAAGCGTCTGCCTTCGGCTCAGGTCATGATCTCATGGTTGGGGATCGAGCCCCACGTCGGGCTCCCTGCTCCGCGGGGAATCTGCTTCTCCCTCTCCCTCTGCCTGGCGCTCCCTCTGCTTGTGCTCTCTCTCTCTGTCAAATAAATAAATAAAATCTTTATATACATATATGTATATAAAGAATCAGGTCAGCTAGCTTCCAAGATACTGTGCTTCCTTGGCAAAGAGTAGGCCCCTTGAGACTGCCAAGTCACTCCCTTCCCTCTTTGCTTCACTAGCTGCTACTCCCTAGCTGAGTTTTGAAGCGTACGTCATTAGCTCTGAGCCCTACCTAACTGTTCTCCTCCCCACACCAACACCCAGTCTGGTTTAGGAGCCTCTTTGTTTCCCTCAAAGTGCCTATCACACTTAACTGGTCATTATTTGATTGTCTAGTCCCCTGCTAGACTACAATCTGTATGAGGGCAGAGATTACATCTGCCTTATTCATTGCGATATGCCTAGCATGATGTTTTTCACGTTGGAGTTCAGTAAAATTGTTTTGAATTAATAAAAGTGGTTTTTCCATAGAATATTATATCCATGCATGAAGGTGAATTTTCTTGTGGCCAAGTTTGTCTAGCCTGAAGTGGAAAATATAATTTTCTTTTAGTCTGCTTTTCAGCTGTTGGGTTTCCATGTTATCATTGCCTACGCCATAATCCTAGTTGTCATTTGGTGCTTCTTTCCGCCTCAGATTCAGCTATCATTCAACTGCTATGTGATGTCTCACTGGGATCTTTGATGTCTACGTGCTAATTTAAAACTGAGATAACTTTTCTGGGGTTCAGTTTCCTCAGCCATGTATTCAAGATACCTAATTGACTTGCACAAGATGAAACTGTAAATTTGAAGATGGATTTGAATTTAGAGCTCCCAATTCTAAATTTAGCTTCCTTTTTTTTTCATATATCATGTTGTCTTCCTATTCCCATCTCTGCTCCATGTCTACTAGGCCATGGGTAGCACCTGTATTACTCAGTGACAACCATATTTCATAATCTTACCATATGTAACTCCTCCACAAGCCTTTTTTCCTCCTCCCCTTTCTTCTGTTTATCACTTTTTATTAATTTTCTTCCCATTTCCACTCTGCTGGCTCCTCTCCCAAACAGTGGCACTTAGGGTTTATGAAAACATTCTCAGGCCTGTCCTAATCTTGTATATGGATTGAGGACTTTAGTGATAATTGGTTATTTCTATTATCTGCTCTCCTTACTTATATCTATTTCAGAAGTAGATAGGAGAAGAGTTTTAGAGATTTGAGCCAGGGCACATACTATCTGGGCTCCTGATCAAACAAGATGATTAAATACATGCTTTTTGCTCTGTTCTTTCCTGACCCTCCATAGTACAGGAGTAAGAAAAGTATGAACCCTTATGGTAAAGGCAGAACAGTGCCACCCTGCCCCTAGACACTCATATCCTAATTCCTGAAACCTATGAATATGTTAGCTTACCTGGCAAAAAGAACTTTGCAGATGTAATAAAGTTAAGGATTTTGAGATGGGGAGATTCTTTTGAATTATTTGGGTGTAATCACGAAGATCCTTATAAGGGAAAAAAGAAGGCAGGAGAATTCGAGTCAGAGAGAAGGAAAAAAAATCGAAAGATGCTCTGTTTTGAAGATAGATGATGAGGTCATGAGCCAAGGAATACGGAAGTCTCTAGGATATAGAAAAGGCAAAGAAACAGATCCTCCCCTAGAGTGTCCAGAAGGAGTGCAGCTTTGCCAACACCTTGAGTCTAGCCACCAAGATTGATTTTAGACTTCAGACCTTTAGAACTGTAAGATAATAAATTTGTGTTTTAAGCCATTAAGTTTGTGGTAATTTGTTACATTGACAATAAGAAATTAATTCAGCTCCCTAAGGACAAAAAGAACAGGAAAGGAAACCATAGCAGTTGAGAAAATTCAGCACATGCTTAGAAGATGGGATAGATGGAAGAAAAGTAACAGATGGAAGATGGAAGAAACGGATACCTGAGTGCCTGCAGGAGGGAGAAGGCATAGCAACAAGAAAGGAAGTAACTTGTCCTGTAGAAGCCCAGAAGCATTCAGGAATTAGAGGTCACACCTGATATATCCCATTTAGAGAGCCCAGGAAAAGAGGACAAAGGGAGGCCTACAGAACATTTGGCTAAATATGTAAGTTATAAATCCAGCTAACAAACTGCTAACTAAGGTATATTCTGTCCTATCTTGAGAAATGCAGAGAAGGGACTTCCATTTGGGGGTACACCCATGAATTTAAAGAAATTAATCAGCATAAAAGAGAGAAACCAACAACCATTCAACCAACTAACCAACCAACCAGAACGCCTGATGTATCTGACATTATTGAGATGAGAGTTAAAGTGGTGGAGAGTGATATGCACTTAGACAATCACATTAATGAAAAAAAAAACAATTATTGACTCCAGAAAAAAAAAAAAAAAAGTTAGGCAGGAGAGGAAAATTAATTGTAGTCTATTATATGGCTCAAATAGAATAGAATACAAGGCTTTAAAAATGTAACTACCAATTATTAATCTAATTAAAGGGGCACCTGGGTGGCTCAGTCGTTAAGCTTCTGCCTTCGGCTCAGATCGTGATCTCAGGGTCCTGGGATCGAGCCCCCCATCAGGCTCCCTGCTCGGCTGGGAGCCTGCTTCTCTCCATCTCCCACTCCCCCTGCTTGTGTTCCCTCTCTCACTGTCTCTCTCTCTCTTTGTCAAATAAATAAATAAAATCTTTATAAAAAATTAATCTAATTAAAATTACGATGGGGTGCCTGGGTGGCTCAGTTGGTTAGGCGACTGACTCTTGATTTCGGCTTAAGTCATGGTCTCAGGGTTGTGGGATCGAGCCCCCTGTTGGGCTCTGTGCTCTGCGTGGGTTGTGCTTATCCCTCTCCCTTCACCCCCCGCCCCCCGCATGCTCTCTTTCTCTCTCTCAAGTAAATAAATAAAATCTTTAAAAAAAAAAATAAAATAATGATATATAATTAAAGAGCATGTATGTGGTGGGCATGCAGAGAGGGAGGAAAATAAACCCTCATTTCTATAATGCAAAGTCAATAGGTAATGCCTAAAGCAGAAATACCAAGTTGCCACAATTAAAACATGTGTAGAGATATGGAGGTCAATTCCAAAGAACCAGTTAAAAAAATTCACAGTGGCTATCTCTAGGGTAAGGTAAGTATTCGGTGAGAGGGCTGTGGACTATTCAAACTATGAACATGTATATCTTTGATAAAACTAGATTCTTTTTTAAAAAAGGAGGGGGATAAAAGATGATCTTAAGGGGAAAACTATTGAAGATACTTTCCTGGATTTGAAAAACATGTGCATTAAGATTGAAGTGACATGGTGACTTCTGAGCTTAACATGGTTGAGATGTAAAATCCTTCCATAGGGTGGAACATCACAAGTCATGGCGTAGGCCGTCAAGGGGGTAAGGAACAGCAAATATTTTGAACAAGAATATAATCTATCTCAAAGGGAACCCCTGAAGAGAAGAGAGGCAAAAGGAATACTTATGACAGCACCTGTGAGAAGGAGGAAGAGAGCTTCAGGAGGAAGGTCAGGTTGGCGAAGGGGGAGAAATGGAAGGTGATAGCTTTGTGACAAGTCTGACCATTAGATGGCCGCTTCTCTGGGCATAGGATGCTAGAAGATTCGGAGTGGTGTGGTAAGAGACTGCTGTTTCCTCATCAGCTTTTTTTTTTTTTTTTTGTACAAAGTGAGTTTTTTCAAAAACTATGTAATGTAATAATTTAATATAAATTTAAATTATTTTTTAAGTGGGTAGAAGTTTACCTACACGGTGTGTTGTGTGCTTGTGTATGTGCGCCTCCGTGACGTGCGTGTGTCCCGTGTTTGCATTTTTGTGTGTGTTTAGGCAGTTCTTCTGAAACTGTAGCTGGGAATTTTTATTACCTGTCTGCCACAAGCTCAGTACAGAAATTGAGAGCAAGCATTTATAAACTTTAATAGCAATTCAACAGAGTATTTTATGTCTATTGAAATCAGTAAAACAAAATGTGAGGGTTCTATTTTGTATTCTTTGTTTTTAAATTTTTTCCTCGTAATTCATTTTTACTGTATTTTACAAACATCTGCATTGGATTGGAAATTTAAAAAAATGTGGTCCTTGGCCACAGTTTTAGAAGCACTGATTTAGGGTATTCAAGTAAAGCTCTAGGATGAAGGTATTTGAGAATTACGGTCCGAGGACCATCAGCAAGTGGCCGGTGCTATAGCTCTCATTATGCTGCCTTCTGCGCGATTGGACTTGGAGAATTTTATGTAAAAAGAACAGAAGCATATTGAGGTCAGCGCTCCTTGTCCTTCCGTGACAAAGTTATTTACAATATCCTCCTCTTCATCCAGCTTGCCCTCTCAATAAAGCACCTGGAAAGAGTCCAAAGAAAACAGTTGTCTTTTCCAAGAAACCATGGGAAAACAGCATCAGCGACCCTGAGGTGAAGACATTTGACTTTCTACGGTTAACACGCTTACTTTTTTTGCAGTCCTGTCCAAATTCTGCATTTTTGCCAGCACTGCTCTCATGTTAATAGTCAAATACTTAAGGCACAAGTAATAATAATATAAAAACATAGGGATTCTCTTGCCTTTTTAACTGGTTCATTAGGTTCTTGCTTCTTTCCCTTCAGGCTTTATGCTCATGCTACCCAAAGCTTGTTAAAAGGAGACCAAATATCCATACTAAATGTCTTTGAGGGCTTAACAACTGGTGCTTTTACTGTGATAAAGTAAAATACAGTTTATTACAGATTGCATTTCAGAAGTACCAGAGCTCATTTCTTCCCCGGAATAGTGACATTTCTTTTCAATATATGAGCAAAAGTGATGAAGTAGTCAGTAACTCTGTCAGTTTTAATGCTGAAGTTCACATGTATTTTGATAAAAGGCTTCTGGTCTCTGTTGGTTGTGGTTTAGTCATGAATGTTGTCTTGGTGACCCTGGAAAACAACACAGCCAACTCCTGTCCTAACAGGAATTGTGATTGCCTATACTCAGGTGCGGGATATAGAGGTTTAAACCACACCCTGAGAAGCATCCCATCTCTGCACAGTGCAAGGCTGTCAAAACCTGGTTAGTTTCTGAGATAGGAGTCGCTGTGTCTCCTAAAACTCACCATATCAAGGCATTTGACTTGTGCAGTTAAATACTTAACGAGTGGTTTTCAAGTTTTCTTTTTCTCACACAACCCATTTCTACCAAGGAGTGCTATCTATTTTCAAAAGCTCCTCCCACCCATGCTTGTAAGCCCTCCCCCTCTTCCTCCTTCTACAAGGAATTTAGTGAGAGTTTTCTTGTTTGGGTGTGTAAGGATGATAGGGAAGGAGTGAATAAATCTTTTTACCTTTACACATCACCAAGCAACAAATGAGCATAAGAACCCTTAGAAATGTCAATGTCATGATTGCCAGTGTCCCTTCTCTGTGTAGACTTTTCTTTTTTTAAAGATTTTATTTATTCATTTGAGACACAGAGATACAGAGAGAGAGAGCATGAGCAGGGAGAGAGGCAGAGGGAGAAGGAGAAGCGGGCTCCCTGCTGAGCCAGGAGCCCGATGTGGGGCTCGATCCCAGGACCCTGGAATCATGACCTGAGCCGAAGGCAGATGCTTAACCATCTGAGCCACCCAGTCGCCCTCTGTGTAGACTTTTCTTAGCAAGGAATCTGGTCCTGTCAGCCAGATTGTTATATTTCAGTATTTGACATATTTTTTTTTAAAGGACTTGTCAATGACAATTTACAATTTATGGTTCTGTATACTGCATTAACCACAGTGTTGCTTCTTCCAGGAAATATCTTCTTGCCAACAGAACTTTGAGGAGACACGCATGCCCATGCCTCCTCAGCACAAGCAGATTTTATATCATTAGGGTCATGCATTTGCAGATCAGAAAAATAACTTTGTTTCATCCTAATCTATTGGGTGGGAATGAATATCTTCACAGTTCTGAGATCCTCTTAAAATAAGAGGTCCCTTAGTAATCTGTTCTCAAACTACAGAGGGGGGTTATAAACATCAGTGAAATGGAATTGAATTTACTAGAATTTGGCATGCTCCCAGCCCTGGCTCTTGACAGGGTGGCGTCTTATTCTAGGATCACGGAGTCTTTTCTCTCTAACTGATTTTCTTCCAGGATGGGCCCCATCCTTTTTTTGTCCCTCCCACCAGTAAACTTACCCTGTGTAGATTTCATCTAACCAATCTGTAAATGTTATTGTCTAATATGTTACCGTCTGACACCTGTAATGTTACTAATATCCATTCTATGGCACAGTGCTAAATAGTTTTTGTCACTGTGGTTTTAAAATGAACCAGTAGAATACTTTTGTATTTGTGTGTCAGAGTTTCTCCTACTTCTTCCAGGAAGGCAGCACTGAATCATTTTCAGGACTTTTTTTTTTTTTTAATTGAACTCTAATCGACATACAATATCCTGGTTTCACTTTTATATAACCTCATTTGTCATTGTTGGTCCAAGATTAAACAGATAGTGTTTGCACTTTAGGCTTACATGATGCAAGGTGTGAAAAGACTTATAATCAAAACACTGCTGAAGCGGCTTCCTGCAGCCCAGGAACGTTTACCGGCATTACCCATAACATAGCACGAAGCCAAAGGAGTTTTAAAAACACCCTCTCTTTCTTTCCATTGGGACTTGTCCTAAATTGTTGTTCACTGTCAGAGCTCGCTGCACACATACACGCAGAGCACCTCTGGTGTGTAAGGAGGTAGATTACTCATTCAGGGATGAATTTGCCTACCCAGACGGGCTCTAAGCGCCTCGGGGCTGGGGACAGAGTCTTACTCATTGCTTTAGGCCAGCACCTCCTTCTGTGCCTGTTCATTGACTAGAACAGAGTGAACCAAACTCAACACCCAAAACACAGAGCACAAAAGACTGGAACGAGAGGGCTGAGTGGAAGAGAGGGTAGGCGTGAAAGACCCGGGCTAAAGATTACATTCTTAAAATTCTCAAAGGTGAGGAATTTATTAAATCAGAGGCGAAGGATTTCTTCTAAGGAAAAAAACGGCAGAGTACAGAGATTGTATGGGGGCATACAGGAAACACAATGGTTTTCTTCACCGCTTGGAGCTTTCTCTACGAAGGGTGGGGTGGGGTACAGAGCGACTTCGCTGGATTGTCGTGAGGTGGGGTGAAAAAAATCCCTGTATCTCGCTTAGCACTGCCCCTGACTCACTGTAAGAGATTAGTAAGTATTAGATATTTTTATCACCATACTTATTGCATCCAGTTAAAAGATAATTTTGTGTCACTAAGAAAAAACCATCAATTAAACCATTACATGATTTCTTATCAAAATTATTTTCTATTTATTGAAAAATTTTAGACTGATTTAGACAGATTTTAAAAATCATGTTTCATCCTCAGGCCATATATATACAAAGGAACCGTGGTATGTTCAGAGTCTAATTTGTCAGAGACGTTGATTTTCCTGTTTTCTGTGATATCAAGTGTTGGAAATTAGAAATGCAGCACTCCTAAAATGAATCCTCTGCCGAATCCCAGATTTTCTTGCAAACCACTGCCACACAGTCTCCTTGTGGCTTCTTCTGTCTTTCCAGGAAGTGCCCACAGACCATTCTCAGGCAACAACCAAATTCACAATCTCTCTTCAATTCCTGTACGTCACATCCTAACTTGCTTCTTCCATGGTCTTCCCCACGTTAGTTCATGGTTAAGTCCATTGTAGGAGTTGCTCAGGACAAAATTCCTGGGGTCACCTTTGTCTGTCCTCTGCTTGTTACACCCCACGTCCAATCCCACCAAGATTTCAAATCCAGAACTTGGCTCCCATCTGCCTTCCTCCACTGCTGCTTCTCTAGCCTAAGGCATCATCATCTTTCACCTATAACCACCTCCAACAGGTTTTTCTGCTTTTGTCTTGGCCCCGTTACAGGTCTATCGTCAACACAGTGGCCTGAACGAATCTTGCAAAACTAAGTCAGCTCTTGTCCCTCCTCTACCTGAAACCAAGCATTAGCTGCGGGTTTCACTCAGAGTGAAAGCCAAAGTCTTTGCAATGTCCCCCCTCCCCCGGCCCTACATAATTGATGCTCCCTGCTTCACCTCCTTCTTCCCCTCCTCCCTTCTGGGCACTTCCTCCAGACTCATTAGCCTCCTGGCTGGTTCTCAGTCTCACCAGGCATGCTCTATTTGCCCTCTCTTTCCTCTGCCTGGAAACTGCCTCCAGGATCTGTGGGCTTAACTCCCTCACGCCCTTCAGGTTTTGCTCACGTTCTCACTGAAGCCTCCCTTGGCCATCTGAATTAATACTGCAACCCGAACCTCCCTCTCTACCCCAGTCCACCCTGCCTCCCTTAACACACTCCACGTTTTCTTTTTCCATAGCACTTAGCAGGATAACATACTATAAAATTTACTTATTGATTACGGTGGATTGCTTATTAGATTTCTCACAAGGGCAGACATCTTTAATTTGTTCACTGATGATTCCCAAGTGCCTAGAACAGTGCCCGAGAGGCATCCACTCAATACTTGTTGAATTGCACTGACGTGTGATAAATCCCATGACTTAGATCAGCACAAGGTGCCACGGAAGTGTATGGAAATGGCCCGCACTGAGCATGACTTAGATCAGCACAAGGTGCCACGGAAGTGTATGGAAATGGCCCGCACTGAGCAGGTCAAGAAAGATATCGTGAAGGAGCCGATGCCTCAGCTGAACTTGTTTACTGATAAACAGACTGAGGTGGCTAAAGGAATCACGAGAAGCAATGAAATCACAGATGCGAAATCGTCCCTTGGGTATTGTTTCAGGGGGAAATTCAGATTGGACACTACCTATGATTACCTTACTGAGTAAGGAAGTCAAATCCCATAGGCAATAAACTTTGTAAACAGATGTTTCAACAAAGCTTAGTTCTGTCTGGGTGTACCCCATTGTTATCGTGAGCACTGATAACATTTCACAGTCCAGCTACATTGGCCAGGAATTCCAGTCTGACCAGCCTCAATCTTTGTTTTGGTCAGTAGAGTAGCCAGTCATGAAATGCTGAGGTTCTGCTAGCCAAAATAATAGTTAAGGAAGTTTATAGTGATTATCTTTAGAAAGGAATGCAACGACATAGAGATTTTTCTCATTTGAGGTGTTCTTTCAGTGCAGACCAAGGATTGTTCTCGGAGAGAGAGCCCTAGCTATTTCAGTACTTGGGACGAGACACAAATCCACTCTCAAATCAGCTTTCTAACTTACAATGTATGATTTATGTGTTCTTGACAATCTGTGCCATCTGGTGGCTTCATATTAAATAATTATTCTTGATAATTAGATGTCAAGCTCAGTTGTTTCTAGCTATTGGAGGAGTGTATGTGCTGTCAACACATAAATATAACACATTTTAGAATTTGTATATGCTCTTTATAAAGTTTACCTGTGCCCTTTGAATTTCAGTAGGCAGGTACAAGGCCCTTTCTGCCTTCCAAATGTTGACTCTTTTCATAGAATCACCTAAGCTCAGTCCCTGGGTGACACACATTAATCAATATGCATTATTAAAATGACTAAATCAAATAAATTTTGATCCGGAAGAAACATACAGTTTAAGCCTCAAGGTGTTGGGGAAATTGAACTTGGTGTACTCTTGTATCTATAAAATAGGTCTCATCATAGGCCCCATTTCAGTCTTTATGAGAATTAATACGTGTAACACGAGTTAATATATGTAAGTCTTTGGCATATTTCTTTTATTAGTAAACTTTATTTTTTTTAGAACAGTTTTAGATTTACAGAAAAAGTAAGCAGACAGTACAGAGAGTAAATACACCTATATATCCTCCCCTCACCCCACCTCAAGCTCAGTTTCCCATTATTAACATTGTACATTAGTAGGTACATTTGTTACAATCAACAAACCAATACTGATACATTACTATTAACTAAAGTCTGTAGCTTATTCAGATTTCCTGAGTAATGCCCTTTTCTGTTTTAGGACCCATCCAGGATACTATATTACATCCAGTAAAATTGTGTCTCCTTAGGTTCTGTTTGCTGTGACAATTCTCTGGCTTTCTTGTTTTTGTTGACCTTGACAGTTTTGAGGAATACTGGTCAAGTACTGTAAAATGCCCCTCTACTGGAATTTGTCTTTGGCACATTTGAAGGCTTACAAAAATGTTGGTTGTTATTATTATTACTTCAAATTTGGGTTAAAATGTGGAACAGAGGTGGGATGTTGGGGGGATAGTTTTGCTGGATGTTCAGTATTAATTAATTAATTATTATTATAATAAAAGATTTTATATTTATTTGAGAGAGAGAGACAGCATGAGCAAGGGGAGGGCCAGAGGAAGAGGCAGAGGGAGAAGCAGGCTCCCCACTGAGTGTGGAGCCCGACATGGGGCTCAATCCCAGGACCCCAAGATCATGATCTGATCCAAAGTCAGATGCTTAACCAACTGAGCCACCCAGGGGCCCCTGGATGTTCAGTATTTTAAAAAAAGATTTATTTTGAGGCTTGGTCAGTTAATGAGTGCTGAAAAACTGGACAAATTTGGTTTGCCTACATCCATCCTTCCATCTGTCCGTTCGATTCAATAGATATTCACCAAGTCTCTACTGTGAAGGTAGAAGTGTGTTACATGTTGAGGATTCAATAATAGAGAAAACAAAACTGCCCTCGTGGAGCTTCTGGTCAAATAGGGAGACAGTTAATAAGCAACTAAAGAAATAATCTAAAAGATGGCTTATCACAAACAAGGAAAATAAAATATTTTTATAGTAAAGAATATCTCCGTAGGTGAGGTGAAGAAGGACTACTTTATTAGGATGGTGTATTAGGGTCAGATTTAACTGGAAGGGACAGAAAACTTTAAAAAAAAGAGGCATCAGCAAAATAGGAATTTCCTTGTCATGTTCAGGAAGTCAGGGAGTCAGTCCAGAGCTAAAGCGGCAGCTGCATAGAGTCAGGACCCTGGCTCCTCCCATCTCGTTGCTCTGCTGTGCATGGTTTCATTCCCTAGGAAGATCTCACGGTCTAGGACATTTCCTGGGGCTCCAGCCATCACATCTGAATTCCAGCCAGCATGAAGGTGAGAGACAGACAAGAAACACCCCTTTTCCCCATTTTTGCTTATTTCTTGCTGACCAGAACTTAGTTGTGGCCTTACCCAGCCATTTTACCTAGTCTTTATCCAGGTGGCCCGATAATGCAGCTACCCATCACAAGTGTTACTGCTATAGAATAGCAGCTCTAAATGCAGCAAAATCACCTGCAAGACTTGTTGAAACACAAGTTTCTCATTCAGTAGGAGGCAAGAATTTGCATTTCTAGCAAGCTCCCATGTGTTGCTGATACTGCTGGTCTGGGACCACACTTTGAGAACCACTACCCATCCTAGAAGAAGGGGAGCATGGATATTTGGGGAGCAGTCTCTGATTTGGAGCATACTTTGGACTTTGATCATTCACATGTTTGTACTGAAACAGATTATGCTTTCTGAGGTCAAGTATCTCATCTTTGATATGTCAGATCTGGATAGCTATACCCAATTTAGTCATTTTTGAAAGAGGTTGGTGTTTTGGTTATCTACTGCTATGTAACAAACTACCCCAAAACAAGTTTAAGGCATTCATTCGCTTGTGATTTTGTAGGTCTGCAATTTGAGCGGGACTCAGTGCAGAAGGCTTGCCTCTCTTCTCTATGTGCGGGTCAGTCGTGACTAAGGCTGGAGGAGGCAACAAGGCTTCACTCACTCATCCAGGGCTGGGCACCTTGGCGCTTCTCTGGGAGACTCTTTCTAGCAGAATAGCCTGAACTTCCTTACTTGGAGGCTTGGGGCTCCAAGAGGGTGAAATGGAAATTCTAAGTCTTCCTTAAGTCCTAAGCCTAGAAATCGCACTCAGTCCCTCCTGCCAGATTCTGTTGGTCAGAGCGAGTCACAAAGCCAGCCCAGATTTAAGGGGAGAGGACTCCAACTACTGATGGGAAGGAAGAGTGGCCAAGTCTCATCAAAAAAGAGCATGTGATTGAGAAGGATTATTGTAGCTGTCTGGTAATAGTCGGCCATAGTCAGGAATGTCAATTTTATAGTAGGAATCCCTTATCATTGTAGCTATGGACATAGACCATTCATTGTGTTTTATCCTTACCAGGACCAGAGTATGAATTTGGATAAAGCACTTCCAAATTTTTTTGGTGCACTGCTAGAAAAGAAGTTGTGGCAAGATCAAACAGGATTTTAGAAAGTCTTGTTGGTTATCGTAAATAGCTTTCTCATACCTTTATAGATGTAAAAGTTCAAGCATGAGGAGAACACTATTTGGAAACAAGTTCATCAATATTTTCTTGCTGGCCTTCTTTAGATACATGGCTATTTTGATTCAAAGTTGTGATCTCCAGTTTTGAAAGTCAGCATTCAAAAAATGTTCTCACATCCATACAATGTGAATGAATGCTCTAAAAGGTCAAGTTCATAACATATTTTTATATGTTGTATTACTTAAGCTGAGAGTAAGAGACGCCTCTCCCTCCGCCCCCAATGAAATCTCTACAAGTGCTTGAAATTTTACCAGGAGTGATTATTTGTTCAAGCATTGCTCATTTTCACTGGATTCTTGCGTAGCAAATACTTCTGGGAAAGGAAGGGTGGAAGTAAGTAGCACTGTACTATGAATAATTTAGAGGAACAGGCTTCTCAGAGAATTCTGAGTGTCCTGGATGCCTTTGGAGGAAGGGGGTGCTGAAGGCAGGAGCTTGGCCAGATGGGGGTGGGAGGGTGAAGAATGGTTAAGATAGAGCTACCAAGCCCCAATTTCTTTACCTCAAACGGACTGCTGCTTAGGTGGCATGCATTAGGCTTACGTGATGTTAAAATAACCAATTCCGTACCGGCTTTTTATTGTGGAGAGAACATTTTGTTCCTATAATATGATATCATACATTCTTTGTGTGTGTGTGTGTTTCTAAACATTTCTCCACAAAGAGTATTTCTTTCTTTTTTTTTTTTTTTCACAAAGAGTATTTCTTTACCCTTAAAATAGCTCCAGCCGCCTGCTTGGAGGTTTTTTCTCTTACAATAACTTGTAGCTTTTGTGATTTTCCTTTGGATTGCACTATCTCCTCCAGCCCTCCCGTCACCCTATTTTCCAAGGTCCGGAAGACAGTGCTGGCGTGCCCTTGAGCCTCTGGACTTGCCTGTCCACTGTGGGAAGATTCCAGCGGGGACGGAGGCAGTGCTGTTTGCTCACCAGGTGTTGAGTGGACCAGAGTGGAGCTGCCCCACAGTGGTGTTTTCCTCGTTTGAAAAGCAAGCTTATTTCCATCTTTGATTTCCTTAAGGGCACGGGGTCTCTCCGTTTCACGTATGCCTTCACCCAGTGAAAACTAATCCAACTCAGAAACGCCGAAGGGTGACCTTCTCGGGAGCTGCCTTTGTTTGAGGAGCTAACACGGTGCAGAACTGCGATTTTTATTATTCCTGCAGAAAGCCAGAGCCTATTCGCTGGTTCGGATGAAAAGCTCTGTGACTAACAGGACTCTTTCTTCGTTGCTTTCTTTTCTTGGGTTACATTTCTCCCATTAGCTGCCAGGTTGTTTCACAACATTTCTCCTGACCGAAGTGATTTATCACGCAGAGTGAAGGAGAAGTGGGGACTGCCTGTTTTCCTTTGACCCCCTGACAGCAGGGGGTTCTGCTCCTGCAATCAGGACAGGCCCCAGCCCGTCACTTAGGTGGTGTGGGCCGAGCAAAGGAAACTTGACTCACAGCTGTTACCGTTCTGGAGAAGTCCCGGGATATGGGGCGGTGAGCCAGTTGGGGTGCAGCCTGCCTCCTGGTTCTCCCTCCTAAAGCCAAAGGCTCTTGAAAGACAAGCCTTGGTTTTGCAGCCAAACTAAAGATGGAGGTCCTTCTCCTGTAGTCCCGGGGATCTACTGCGTATGGATTTTACAGTTAGCCAGCGGCTGCTGTGACCGAAACCGGAGTGACCAGGATTCTGTCTCTTTTAAGCCTCAGTGTAGGCTCCCACCCGCACCCCCTAAGCTGGTTGGCAGGATCCCAGGGGATACCCGCAGGCTGTTGAAGACTCCTTTTGTTTGAGTGTCCTGCGTTGCTCTCCTTAGTCACTCTTTTCTTCCCAACCACTTCATATAGACAAGCCTGTTTTTTTTGAAAATAAGCGGCAGTCGGGCAAATCCAATTAGTAGCTTGGTGTCATGACAATAGCTGAAGAACCAGGTGATAAAGACACTCTAGTCTTGACAGCTTGCAGAGGTCCATCTGAAAAACAGGTGAGCCATGGGCAATGAAAGAATTAGAGGAAAGTGCCCATTTGCTCGCAAGGTGGCCCAAGCAGATGTCAACAGGTGCAGAACAAATGTAAATACAGTCCCTGGTATCCTCTTGGGGAAATCTGTGCTGAGGGGTCTTCCAGCCTCTGTGCACAGGCTCCAACTAGCGCCTAGAGCCACCCCAGTGTCTGGGCCGGTCCCGACAAGTCGGGAGCTGATCAGTGTACTATAAAAGTGTAACCGGGAAAGGAGAAACCATGCTGAGCATTTGAAACAGAGGGAATTTAATGCAGATAAGTGTTTATACGGGAGATGGAAGAGCTGAGAAGCCAGACAATGGATGGTGAGATAACCCAAAGAATGGAAATAGCTGGAAGCCACTGCTACTACTGAGCTGGAGGTCAACGGTGGGGGCGGGGGAGGGGGAGGGGAGGTGCTTTACACTAAAGCGGAGGAAGAGGCATGAGGGTTGCGTGGTGTCTGTCTGCTGAAAGCTGGGGCCGGAGAGGAGATGCCAGAGACACTGCCTTAGGCAGAGAGGGAGGGGGCGAAATCCCCTGGGAAACGCCACTCACAAGGGTCAGTCTCCTGGGATCCAGCTCAGAGCAGCAGAGATAACGACTGGCCCAGGCAAGGAGCCGTGTGTGTGTGTGTGTGTGTGTGTGTGTGTGTGTGTGTGTGTGTGTGTGTGTCTTGGGGAGGTGGGGGAAGGTCGGAATCGAGTCTCACTGGGAGCAAACCTTGTGTCTGCGGGGCCGGGAGGGGCTCCTGGCTGCCATGACTCCTACCAGCAGCAACATCTCCTGTCAGCGGATCCTGGGGGAGAGCACAGTGGTCACGAGTGCTGTGTCAGTCTCGCTAGGAACGTGGGGCACGGGGATGTATGCATTTATTCAAGAATCACTGAACTATAGTTTTTGCATTGTACCTCCATAAAATGTAAAAACACACCCCCACAAAGAGCATTAGGCTCTGGAGTCACACTGTTTGCTACTGGCTAGCTCTTATAGACTGAATTGTGTCCCCTCCTCCCCCTCCTCCAAATTCATCAGTTGAAGCCTTAGCTCCCAATGTGACTGCGTTGGGAGATGGGGCCTTTAAGAAGGTCACTAAGGTGGGGCTCCTGGGTGGCTCAGTCGTTAAGCGGCTGCCTTCGGCTCAGGTCATGATCCCAGGGCCCTGGGATCGAGCCCCACATCGAGCCCCACATCGAGCCCCACATCGAGCCCCACACCGGGCTGCCTGCTCTGCGGGGAGCCTGCTTCTCCCTCTCCCACCCCGCCTCCTCCCCGCTTGTATTCCCTCTCTCGCTGTCTCTCTCTTTCTGTCAAATAAATAAATAAAATCTTTAAAAAAAAGAGGGTCACTAAGGTTAAGTGAGGTTATAAGGGTGGCGTCCCTAATCTCATAGGACTTGTGTCCTTGTAAGAAGAGAAAGGGAAGCCAGAGATCTTTCTTTCTCTACACAAAAGAAAGGCTGTGTGAGGACAGCAAGAAGGCAGCCATCTGCAAGTCAGGAAGAGAGGCTTTACCAGAAACCAACCCTGCCAAGCACCGTGATCTTGGTCTTTGAGCCTCCAGAATGCTGAGAAAATAAGTTTTTGTTTTTAAATCACCCAGTCTGTGGTATTTGCTCCAGCAGCCTAAACTGACTAATAGACTAGCTGTGTGACTTTGAGCAAATCACACTACTGTCTACCTTATTTCTTCATCTTAAAAATGGAGATAATACAGTTCCCACCTCACAGGATTTTTGGGACAATTAAGTGAGATAGGAGTTCAGAACACTCAGCATAGAGTAAGTATGCACGTGTAGCTCTTGCTATTCATACCCCTGAATTTCTGCCTCAGTCTCCCTGCCTGGAATTCTGGGTCTCACCTCTCCTCAGATGCTGTCTCCAGCCCCCTACCCTCACACAAGATCTTGCTGGTCCTCTCCCTGTATCCTCTTCCTGGCATCCTCCAGCCGACATTTGGGGTCCTGGGGCGTTGCTCAGAACTGTCACCTGCCTTTCTTTTAGCTGTCTGTGCTCTGCTTGCTGACACCATCTCCACCCTAAGAATGTCATGTCCCTACAATTATGTGCTTTGGTCCATTTACCAAGTGGCTTGTGGCTGAGCCAACTGTATTGGTTTTCCATGACCCCATCCTTTCTGGTCCTGGCTGCATCCCACCAGCCTGGGTGCTTAGGTTGACTCGGCATACTTCCCACCCCTGGGAACACTCCAGGCTACTTGCACAGACTCATGGAGCTGTGGCAGCTCTAGATTTTTCTCTTTTTTTCTTTAAAATTTTTATTTTTAAAATTTTATTTATTTGAGAGAAAGAGAGAGAGAATGAGTGAGAAAGCATGAGCAGGGAGAGGGAGAAGCAGACTTCCCGCTGAGCAGGGAGCCCGACGCCGGGCTCGATCCTAGGACCCTGGGATCATGACCTGAGCAGAAGGCAGATGCTCAACAGACTGAGCCACCCAGGTGCCCCAGCTCTAGATTTTTCTGTCTAGAAATACATTGGGCTGGAAAGGGGTGAGTGGATGAACCTGCTTTTATATGTATAACAAAATGCTATTTTATGTTGTTGTTTTTAAACTTACATTGTGGACTTATTTGGGGTGGATTTGGGGAGAAATAATGAAATTATGTATATGTTTGGGGTTGGGGGCTATGCTCACAGGCGGATTGGAGACAACTTCCCAGCGTCAGTCCCTTACTGGGCACATTGTTGCTAGTTTTATGTGGTGTTAGAATCTGTGGTTGTCTGTGTGAGATTTGTTGGGTCATTTGTAAGCAGTGGTTCTCAGCTTTGTAATGAATCATGTCTATTAGTTTCCAATTACCATATATCTCAAATTTAACAGCATAAACCAACACACACTTATTTTCTCACAGTTTCTGAAGTTTTTAGTCTTTTAAAATTGTGCAGATGATACAAGCTGGTAATAACAAGTTTAAACACTGAGAAGTTTATAAAGTAAAAATGATAACATATGTCCTTATTCATCTCTATTCTAACTCCCGGAGAAATGATTACTGGTCGCTGTGAGTACATCTATACACATTTTTTTGCAGGCTTAGATGAACATACTCCCTTTTTTTGTGTGAAACAAGAATGAGCTCACACTTCAATTAGGTGGGACTTCTGTTTGCAAGTGATAGAAACTCTGTAATCAACCATTTTTGGCCAAAAGAGGAATTCACTGGCAGAAGAATTTAAACCACAGGACTCAATGTCTCTGTCTTTCTCTCTGCTTCTTGCAGACCAGCATACTCCACAAGCTGGAACTCCGGTTCACAGAGGCTGGCTGGCTCCCAACTCCAGGCTTCCCCACACAGAGGGCTTATCCCTTGCCTTTAGCTCTAAATAGAGCATTCCCAAGAAGGACGTTGACTGGCCGCGAGTATCATTTAAAGTACTTTTGGCTGCAGATAACAGAAACCCCAACTCAACTGTGAGTGACTTAATAGAGATTTGTTTTTTTCATGGAACAAGATGTCTAGAGGTACGCTTTGTTCTAAAGCCCAGTGACACCATGCTTCTACGTCAGTTTTTTGGCCATTCTCTTGGTCTTCCCGAGGGTTGCAAGATGGGTACAGCAGCTCCACGCATCATGTTCTTAATTTGACAGCGTCTTTCTTTACCTGGCTTCTCTCAGAAGCAAAACCCGAGACACAGGCTGTTGTGCAGTGGCCCGGGGAGTTGATGGCAGGGAGCGGGAGTTAGGACTGAGGGAGTGAATCCGGGAAAGAGGGACAGCCGACATAAGGAAGCATTACTGTGTGGGATGGTGCTGTGGGCGACCTGCTCGCACCTCCCGAGGGGCCTTATGAAATCTATCTCAGGACTGTGTGCTGGGGCACAAAGAGGGAAACATTCTTCTCTCAGCATGCTCCCTCCTCCCCTGACTAAACAATATGACAATGGGCATATTTTCCAGTCAGTGAATGTGTATATGGCATACACAGTTCATAGCCGCATCGTTACACAGAGGAGCCACACTTGCCTAGTCTACTAACGGGTATTTAGACTGAAGTCCTGGTTTTATATCAAGTTGTCATAAACATTGAAAGGGGCATGGCTTTCCTCCCCCACCTCCCGGTCCCAGAACTGAGGAACTTTTATCCCATTTCAAGGCTTTGGCACGTTGAAAAATATAGCAATATTTCATCTTGCCAAAACATAACTATTTCACACTAACCTATTCACAACAAAAATAGAAAAGAGGTAAAAATAACTTCTGAGTAGCCAAATAGATGTCAAAGACTTACAAATTCCAGCTGGACTGGGCAGCCCCGTGTGCAATGTCACTCTGGTTTGGGCTGAAATCTCGTGCACTTGCAAGAGAGAGCTTTGTTAGGAGCCTGTTTAACCTCATTTTACTTACAATTCTAACTGGCTTGGTATCCTAGTTACTATTTCCACAAACGAGAAGGGGAAGGAAGCTGCTAAAGGAAGCCACACTGCCAACTCAAATCAAAAAAGGGACCACTGACAGTAACAAAAACAAAATAGCAGAAACAATAACCCAAAACCTTTTTTAAAATGTCCCAAACATGTAAAAGAATACTGGTATTCCACCTACTCCTGCGGAACAGGAAAATAACGGAGGTTCCCAGCCAGAAAGAATTGTTAAAATCACATTCAGAATCCTCTTGACAAGGCATGGTAATAAAGAATTTATTTTATGCTGTTATATCTTTTCATGCAGTATTGATTCAGTATGATTGTTCTTTTACGCAATATTTTGGAGAGATTTCCCAATATATAGGTTTCAAATGATGAAAAAGTTGATTCTAAAATCTCTGGGGAACATCACTGTCCCCACAACTGGTTTCCATGGAGTTTTAGCCAAAAAATTTCCTCCAGCAAACTGGTTGGGTAACCATACAGAATGATTTCTCTAGCTCTCTGCATAGGAGCCTCCTCCTCTCATTCAGGCCAACAGTGCTCCATTTCATGAGTGCCCTGGGACAGTCACTAGCCGTCCTTGTACAGTGATGGGTTAAGGTAGGTAGGCAAATGTGGAGACTTTTATCTATCCTCCTCGAAATTTTCCAGAAATGTTAGAGGTGAGCTGGAATGGAAGGGGCAAGAAAATAATCTTTTTTTCAGGAAGAAAGGAATTTGAGAACTTTTTTAAAAAAAGATTTTATTTATTTTTGTGTGTGTGAGAGAGAGTGAATGAATGGGGGGAGGGGCAGAGGGAGAAGCAGACCCCCAGCTGAGCAGGGAGCCCAATGCGGGACTCAAACCCAGGATCCTGGGATCATGACCAGAGCTGAAGGCAGATGCTTAACCGACTGAGCCACCCAGGTGCCCAAGAACTTTTTCTACAAAAGTTCTGTATATAACAAAATGTCATTCCTTTCTTGTTTAGTTTGTCTAATTAGTAAATGGTTATATCCCAGCTGTGGTATCAGTTAACCAGGATATTAGTGTGTTCGTGAGTGTGTGTGCACCCACTCACTTGAAATTGGCTTATAGCATTGAATAGAGAATTTTTTTTTTTTTTTGCTTTGTTCCAGAATCTTGTTACTTATTACTATTATTACTGGTATTAATGTTACCACTCCATTTTGTCCATTCACTGTTATTTCTTCCTTTGTTCTTCCTGTTTTTTTGTTTTGTTTTGTTTTACATGTTGTGGTAGACAAAATAATGCCCCCCCCGCCAAAGGGATGCATGTCCTAATCACCAGAAACAGTGTATATGTTATATTACATGGCAAGAGGATTTAAGGTTGCAGATGGAATTAAAGTTGCTAACCAGCTGGCCTTAAAAGAATGAGATTATCCTGGATTATCTGGTAGGCCAAATGTAATCACAAGATTCCTTAAGGGAACAAGGCAGAGGCAAAAAGTCAGAAACCGAGAAATGGCACTGTGAGAAAGACCTGCCTTTGATGATTTTGAAGATGGGACTCACCAGTTAAGGACCATACAGCCTCTAGGAGCTGGAACAGGCAAGAAAAACAATCTCTTCTACAGCCTCCAGAAAGGAATGCAGCCCTGCTGACACCTTGCTTAGCCCAGTGAGACCCCTTTTGAACTTCTGACTTCCAGAACTCTGAGGTGATAAATTTGTGTTGTCTTAGGTCACTGAGTTTGTGACAATTTGTCCCAGCAGCGGTAGAAAAAGGAATACACACTTAAGACATATTTATGAGGTGTTTACTATGTTTTCAACATTGTGTATGAGGAGAAGATACAGAAATAATGTAAACCTTGTCACACCTTCTCTCAAGTGACTGAGGGTTCAGAAGATGAAATAAGGTTTTATTTCTGTTATACAGACCTTTAGCTGTCATTGTGCAATGCTCCTAGTTGCATAAGTAACTTGATGAATCTAATCACCCACATTTATTAGTACCCTTTCTGTGCCAGGAGCTGTGTATGCAATGATAAGGGAGATACAGTGATGAACAGTTACTTAATATGACCAAGAAGAATTCTTCCTCTCTGCTACAACACAATCTGTGCCTCCTGCCATCTTTTTCTAGTCTCTCAATTCCTCAAACTCCAGATCTACAAAATAGTTGGAGCAGAGGTTTTCAACCAGCAGTGTATGTGGTTGAAGGGGCAGGTGAAAATACAATGCCTAGACCTGCCCCCGGAAATCCTGATGACTCAGTAGTCTGAAGAAGCATTTGGCTGTAGGCTTTTTGGTGAAAGCTCCCAATGTAATTCTTTACCTTGCTTTAGAGAGTGAGATAAATATAGCACTAATATGCTACAAAAGAAATGACCTGTTAAGCGTTTTTTGTTTTTTTTTTTTGTTATCATATAGGTGGTACCATGTTATTTATTGATTTTTAAAATTTTATTACATTATGTTAATTACAATGTAATGCAATTATAAATTAACAAGAGAGTCATTCAAAATCTATACATTTGGGAATTAACAAAGCACATTCCTAAATAATTCATTTTTGGGATGAAGAGGGAGTCAGGGTGAAATTGCAAAATATTCAGAATGAAACCACAATGATAGTAGTATGTATCAAAACCACAGAAAGCAGCCAAAGTGGCATTCAGAGGGAAATTCATAGCCTACAGGTGATTAGAAACCACGGAAACTTGAACATAAAGTACCCAGCTTAAGAAGATACAAAAGGCACAACAGAAGTAAGTCCTAAAGAGTGGATGAGTTTGCAGAAGATTGCATATAAAAGCAAAATCAATGGAGCAAAATATTCTCAGTGGAACTGATTAATGAGACCCAAAGTTTGTTCTTTAAAAAAAATGAATAAAACAAACTTCAGTTGTGATAAATAAATGGTAGTAGTAATAGTAGTAGTGGTGGTGGTGATGGTACCAATAGGGAAATGCGTATATAATGCTCTGTGTCAGACATTTCTTCCTCACTAGACTCATGTGCTTCCCTATATTTCTGGACCCTCTTTCCCGTGAGTGCCATGCTGGTGGATGAACTGGCAACGAAGTAGTATTGTGCAATGCTAAGCCAAAGCATTTAAGAGCCTCCGTGTGATCCTCCGGCTCCCTCTCTTCCCCTCCTTCTGCTGTTGTGAGCTTGAAAGCCAGGTGCTGAGATAGAGAAGCCATTCCATGGAAGCAGCCTGGGTGACTGTCCACGATAACTGACATCCCCAAATGAAGGACAGATGCTCCGGGGAGTTGCTCAATTGACATGGCACTCTGTGTGAGCAAGAAATTAAACCCTGTAGAGTAAGTCACTGACTCATGTTTTAATGTAGCACAGCCTGGCTCATCCTGACTTATAATTCATGTTTCATAAGATGTGGCCTTTCTAGAGGACCTCTCAGTTGTTCGATAAATACCTATAATGTAGACAAGGTATTGTGAAAGTGTAAGTGCAGGGAGCAAGTCGAAATGGAGAGAGAAGCCGAGCTCTTCAAAGTTTATTATTTTTCCAGTTTGTTGCCAGACAAATATACCTGAAATCCCAATCAGTTACCAAGACCTCCTGGCCCAGGTTGTTTGTGTCCATACAAATACATCCACCTCAAAGCCTGTAGACAGGAAAGGTTTCGAGGCACCTCCTTTACTGTTTTCTGTTTAGAATATTTCTTTTAATTTGTTAGTTTACTGTTGCTTTAGGAAGATAGTAAAACCATCAGCTCTTTTGTTGATTTCTAACTCCAATAGACTATTAGTGTGATTTATCACGATCACGTCATTGCAGCATTTTTCTCACCAAAATGCGAACATGGAAACAAAACACAATGAACAGGTCTCTGCATTAAATGACCTGTAACCGAATTTGAGCTGATTTCGTTGCTAATTCTCATGTTCAGAGTGCAGTAGAGCGAGCCGTTCATTTACATTCACTGAAACGCTAGTTCCGTGTTATTTGTACAGGAATGTTTTAAAGTATCGTATTTCTGAAATGTATGGAATGTTGAAGCATGCAGTGGTTTGGCCTATGAAGTCAGCTTGTCTGAGTTCATATCCCAACTCCACCACCATACTAGCTAGGTGAACGTGGGTGCTATTTAACCACTTTGAGCCTCAGTTTCCCTTTCTGTAAAATGGGAATAATAAGAGTTACCACCTCAAGGGGTTGTGGTGGGGATTAGAAGTGATACTCTATGGGAACTGCTCAACAGGCATTGTTCGGATGCTGGTGGTGGCGATGGTGATGCTCATGACTGAGCAGGTTTGAGAGTAGTCTAGCCACACGGGGCTGGCACTCACGAGCCGCTCTGCCTCTTACTACTTGTGTATCTTTGAGCGACTTACCCTCTCTCATTTTCAATTTTCTCATGTATGAATGAGGATAATTATAGTTATCTGGTACACCTGTTGGGAAGATTTAGTCAAATAGAGTATTACAAATAGTGTTTAGCACAGAGACGGGTGCTCAACAAATGACGGCTATTATTATGCAAACCAGAAATCGGAAAACTGCTATTTAGTTTATCTCGATAGCACAAATACCATTCAAAATAATATTCTGTGTTACCCCGCTCTTCCACTCTTTCCTGTGGCCTTAAACATCGTTATTATTATCCTCTGAATTATAGGTCAGATTCTGATACCAAGAATTCCTGGATGCTCTCCGATATTTTTGTTTTTATATTTTTTAATATCTCGATTTCATGAAGCTTCACACCTGGAAACTTGAAAATCTTTTTGTTGCTGTTATGCAGATTTGACTCATTGCTGCTGGGTTTAACTCGGAGTCCGAGTTTTTGTTTTTCCACTTTTTTCTCCTTTCTTCCTCTTTCTGTCAGTCTTCCTTCTGGTCCTCCCTCCTTGGCTTCTTCCCTTCCTTCTTTATAATTAGACAGACCTCCAACTGTAATCCTGGAAACTCCCAGCAGCACGAAGGACTAGATTTGTTCTGTGGAAGAACAATGCTGAGAAAGCAACATCAAGGCTAACACTGACCTTTTTTTGGGTACCAGATGTCCATCTAATGGTGATCTACTTGGCCATGCAGAGGCCACCAGGGCTCCTATGGCTTTTGCTCTCATTTCTGCTTAAACTTTACATTCTCCAAATGCACTGTTCATTTCAGGTTGCAAACATTTCATAATTTTTAACCTATTTTTCTTTCTTCGATGCTACCGTAAGCGTATTAGCTCCCAACTCTCTCTCTCTTGCTTACTAATTTTAAGTCCTTAAAGAAGATGGCAGTCAAAATCCCATCTCGTCTTGCAAAGTACCTCAACAATATAAAAGGGTATGGCTTTCGGGTCAAGTCCCAGCCATGCAGGGGAAAGTGTTCTAGGCAAAGCCAACAATTTCTTCCTTGGATTCCTAGACTATATCCATTTGTTTGTTTGGCACCAAGCTGCATGGGAAATTGAGTTACCTAGATTGTCTCCCATAAAGAAGATTCCCACTTTCTGAGAATGGTATGTTTTATTTCTGGAGAAGAAATAAACACCCATGGTGTTGGTGCTAATGTTACTATTAACTGCTATTGTGTGCTGCTTATTATCTTTTCTCTGAAGAGGGGAAGGGTCATGGTGAGGTTTGAGGAACTGGGGAGAGAATCCTTTCTTCAGGCACATCTGACAAGGCTCCTGGAAGAACAATGGTGGGAGAAGCAAAGGCAGGTTTGTGGTCAGCATCCTTGGCCCTTCTGGGGAGTGGGGGCACTTCCATTTTGAGGGGGCAAGATGGCATAATGGGGAAGAGCACAGGCTCTAGAGGCAGACCTAGCCAGCTTCGAGGGCCAGCTCTATCATTTGCTAGTTGTATGACCTTATATAAATTGCGTAAGTTCACCAAACTTTGGTTCCTCCATCAGTGAACTTGGGGCACTCTCCTTCGGGGCTGTCATGAGGATCGAGAGCATGCATGGAGAGCATTTCACACAGTGCCAGGCATGTGGGGAACTCATTAAATGTTTAGTATTGTAGCAGCTGTTTTTGAATTACTATGATGTTATTATCCTTATTAAATTCTATAATTTAATAATTTAGTTGAGGAATGAGAGTTTTTTCCATCTTCCAAGCAGTCATGTGATCCTTGACGTCTCCCCCTGGCTTTAAAACAGGAATGGCTTATTTCTTCTCCTGTGTTTTCTCTGTTTGTTTGACTTTATAAAGAGGATAAGCCATCCTTTCCTTCCTTCCCACTCTTTTTTCTTATCTGTTTGAATACAATAAAACACCTTGCCTCATGTAGGTTTCCCTGTAAGCCACACAGACATTGGAGAAAAGTGGTTGCTTGCTCCTGCCATTTGAAATGTGGACTTGGCCACAGTGGATCCCTGCTGATGAGAAAGAGTTCTAGAATGCTCGGGGGCCTGACTGCTGGGGTTTGAAGGACTTGGGCTCTGGGTCTCCCTAAGGGTGATTTCATTTTTGGAGGCTGGGGACTTTGACAGGCTGTTTTTGGTCTGGTGTCAGGGGACTCCCCAGACATCTGCGTGACCTTCCTGGAGCCTCTTCCTCCCTGGTTAATTACGTGCTGGGACGTGAGAGGACAGTCATCTCGGTTCCTCCCTGGCTTTTGTCAGTTACATGGAAGCTGGGAGAAGTAAATGTCAGCCTCTGGCTGAAACTGAGAGGTGGCAAGGAGACAGAGGTCTGACAACAGACATGGGCAAGGTCCGTCCTGAAGCTGCGGGGCTGAGAGCAGAACGTGTGCACTGGGATCTTTTTGGCTTAAGTGACCTGTGATTGCTTTATCACTTCATTTTGTTTTTGTGGATATATTTCTTTACTCACAGAGTGCTTTCACACTGAGGAGAAAAACGCAGCCTTTTCCTCCCGGTGTTTTCTCTTACTCTCACATGGCTATCCCATTTACGACGCCTCTGACACTTCTGGTCACCAGATGTGTGACCCCAGAAGAAATTCTCTGATACCAGTGGTGTTCTAAAATTTAACTCAGTTCTGACGCTGCCTACCTAGAATCAGGGTCCGATCCCACAGGTCAAGGGCTCAGTCAGGAGAGGGCCCCCACATCAGACGCAGATCATAGGTCCCCCGGCACCCACAACTTCTACCCGATTGGTTAGAAAGTGGAAGTTCCCATGACCCCCTCCTCAGGTTCAGTTAGTTTGCTAGAGCGCTACACAGAACTCAGGGAAACACGCTTACCAGTTTATTAAAGGTCATGATGAAGGAAACAGATGAAGAGCCTGGTGAAGAGATACATAGGGCGAGGTCGGGGAAGGTCCCAAGCGCAGGAGCTTCTGTCCCCACGGAGTTGGGGTGTGTCACCCTCTGGGACGCAGATGCATTCACCAGCCTGGAGGCTCCCTGAAACCCACATTATTGGGATTTTAGGATGACTTTATGAGACAGGATCAGTGATTAACTCCATTTCTAGCCCTTCTCCCTCCTCAGGAGAATGGAGGGTGGGGGTGTAGAGCTGAAAATTCCAAGTTTCTAATCATGGCTTGTCTCTCCTGTGACTACCCTTCATCCAGGAGACATCCAGGAGCCCACCCAGATTTCACCTCACGAGAACAAAAGATGTTCTTAACACCCAGGAAATTACAAGGGTTTAGGAGCTCTGTGCCAGTCACTGGGGGCAGAGACCAATATATATTTTCCATTACCTTACATGAATATAAAAACAGGCATGATCCTCACAACAACCTTTTGAGGGAGGCAGGGGTGGTCCCGCCCCTATTTGACAGAGAAGAAAATGAAGACTTTCCCTAGTAAGTCTTCCTAATAAGTGGAAATGCGGCTCCTGGCTCCATTCCAAGTATAGAATGTTTTTGGCTGGGCTGACCTTGTTCCTAGGTAAAGACTACGGTATGGCCTTAGGCCCGTTGGGACAATCTCCAGGCACCAAATTACTTCTACTTTTCTGCAGTGATTTTCTGAAATTCTATCATTTCGAGTCAATCGTATATTTGATTTAGCCAGCACCACTCTGAGCCCTCTCTTTCGAAATGCAAAGGCTCCCTAGCAGGGGGAGGTGAGTGGTAAATGGTAAATCAGTTTGCCAGATTCACTTCTCTTTTGGCAGCCAGCTGAGATCAGGGTGGTTAGGGATGGGAATGCTGATGGCAGATGGGGAGAAGGAGCCTCTGCAGTTTGAAGCACTGTCTGAGGAGAGCAGACCTCGCAGGGTGTATTGGTTTTCCATTGCTGTGTAAGAATTACTGCAACCTTAGTCACTTAAAATAACACACATTTATTATCTTGCAGTTTCTGGAGGTTAGGAGTCAGGACGTGGCTTAGCTGGGTCCTCTGCTTAGGGTCTCACAAAGGTACAAGCAAAATGCTGGCTGGGCTGTGTTCTTTCCTGGAACTTGGGATCTTCTTCCAAGCTCACACGGCTGGATGTGGGCAGAATTCAGTTCCTTCTGGCTATAGGGCCGAGACCCTCAGTTCCTAGAGACGGCCTGCAGCCCCCTGCCATATGGCCCACCCCACTGCTCTGCTGCAGTTCACAGCATGGCAGCTTGCTTCTTCAAGGCCAACCACAGGTTTTCTGTCTCGAGACTGTGAGGTGGAGTGTTAGACAGTGTAATGTCATCATGGGACTGGTGTTTTGAGATTTCACCTGAAAATCTGGACTTTGCAGCGAAGATGGGCCCACATCCTCACTGGGAAACAGCTGGTGCCCCCTTGGACATGGAAGGAACTCTGTTTTCCCAGAGTCCCCGCCTTCCACTGATGCTGCTCACGCTCGGCCACAGTCTGTTTTAGCCCTTCCCTGCGCCCTCGGGTCTATTGTAGGCTTTGGAGTTTGTGACCTGGGATTATATTCTGAAGAGACTGAGGAAATGTATGACTCCAGGAAATGGAATAAGGAGGCTGTGGTTGAAGACATGGGGTGGGGCTCCACACCCTCTCCTGTGTTGAATTATAAAATCAAGAAGGTGAGACTGAACAAATCTGGGGTCTATTCCTGGTTCTGCACTCACATGTATGGATTTTGGTCTATAATTTAGCCTCTCTGAGCCTCAGCTTCCTCATCTGGAAAGGCTCCCTTCCCCCAGAATTTTCTGAGTCAAGTACTTTTGGATTGGAGCCTAAGAATCTGTAATTTTGACAAGTGCCCAAGGTGACTCAGTGGTCAGGCCAGTTTGGAGGATGAGTCCATTTGCAACTGGACATTAGCCAGCAGCTAAGGGATCAGGAAATAAGAGCCAGGTTTTTTTTGGAGAAAGTCATTGACAGTTGGGGCTTACCTAAGCAGGCTAGAGTTCAGGGAAATATTTCAGTTCCAGAAAGAATATTCCAGGGGAAAAAAATAGAAGTTAAGAATCTGGGAAATTGAGTCAAAAACCAAACCGTATAAACCAGGGTGTCATGGCAGAGGGGGGGAAGTGTGTATGGAGTATCCTGGGTCCTCGACTGCCGGCCTCCTTCGCAGGCTGGCTTCCTACAGTTCATAGCTGCTTGCTGCAGGGACTGACAACTTGTATTTTACGTCTCAAAATAGTTTGTAAGCTACTGATGGGGCAGGGCTGCCCAGCCCAGCAAAAAGCAGGGGCTCGGTAAATGCTGGTTGAATAAGCAAATCAGTAAAAACTAAACCTTTGCTGGGGTCTGCTGTTTGGCACTCTCTCACTCCGAATCCCTCTGAACGTCTCTGAGAATACAGAGAGTAGTTCTCCTCTGTCTCTCAACAAACTCCTTCTACTGAACTGAGTACAATCTATAGAGAGATTATAGTTAACGAGGGGCCCAATTTAGAGAAAATCTTTTATTTCCAGCCAAGAACAAATCAAGTGCCTCCAATGCCTTGGTTTGAAAATGCAAAACTCTAATTTGTCAAGGGAAAAGAAATCCTTTTGGTTTCTGAGTTTCAAATTCTGGAACACATTTTCCCAACCAAGGGGGATTTCTAGTAACTTACAGGTGCAGAAGGCCTCACTGTAGGCAAACTTGGGTTTTATCATTACACGATCATGTTTGAAAATATAAGAGAGTTTTAAGTAGTCTAATACAAATGCTGATTGTTACAAAGCTTTGTGATTAAAAGAACACAAGACTTATCAAACTGTGCACTTTAATATCGTGCAGTCTTTTGTTGGTCAATCATGTCTCAATAAAGGCGTAAAAACAAAAAGACATTAAGTGCAGAAGGACACTTGTGCTTTATGAAGTCCTGCTGAGGGTAAGACTTTGCTTCCCTTAAAATATATTTTGGTCAATTAATTCATATATTTTTGGTCCTATCTCTTTTTAACACACAACATTGGTTTGGTTTAATAACCCAAGAGAGCCTTTAAATATTTCATAGCCGATGGTTCTGATGAAAACTTAACTCATACCGAAGTTATTTCTTATTTATGGGCTTCTGAGGGCATCCATAGTGCTCCACAAAGCATGGGAGAGACAAGTTTATGCTCTGGGTCTTCTGTGAGTATTTAGCATTTAGAAAGCAGTGACAGGTATGAGCGTGAGTGGCTTTGTGAGTTATCTGGGGTGATAGCCTCCTGGGAGGAATGACATGCTGTCCTGCTTGGGGGAAAATGATTATACAGGTATGGTCACCAGTCACTGCATTTGGAGTCATTTTTCTAGACATGGTGATGAGCATTTAAGGGGCAGAAGGATTGGGGAGGGTAGATGGGGAAAAGAAAGGCGTTTGAAATGAGGCAAACAATGTGAACAAGGCACAAAGGTGCTGTATCCAGTGTATTTTTGGACATATTTAGGGAATAGAATCTAATGGGGCTGGGTAACATGGTGAGCCTGGATTATGAAGGCTCTGGAGAGGCAGGCCTTGGAATTTTAGCAAATGGAAATAGGAGGTTTTCATTTCTTTTCTTTTCTTTTTTTTTTTTTTGGAGAGAGAGAGAGAGAGAGAGAGAGCATGTGCAAGCTGGGGGCGGCGGGTGGTGGTGGTGGAGGGGCAGAGGGAGGGAGAGAGAGAGAGAGAGAGAGAGAGAGAATCTCAAGGAGACTCCCAACTGAGCACAGAGCCCAAAGGGGGGCTCAATCTTACGACCTTGAGATCATGACCTGAGCTGAAATCAAGAGTCGGACGCTTAGTGAGGACAAAAGTGTGTCCTCTTTACCAGCACCTTCCAAACTTCTTGGTCGCAGGGGAGCCCCTTTATACCCCTAAACATTCCTCAGGACTTCAAAGAGCTTTGGTTTATATGTATATCTAGTAATACTTAATACATTGGAAATTAAAACTGAAATAGTTAAAATATTTATTAATTCCTGTAAGAACAATAAGAAACCCATTATATGTTACCGTATTGTTTTAAAAATGAGAAATAATCAGTTTTTTTCCAAGACTGAAGTCCTTGGAAGAGTGGCATCGCTTTAGACTTTTGCCGATCTCCTTAATGCCTTTCTCAGTAGAGGACAGCTGGGTGATCACGCAGTCTGCTGCACCTTCACATGTGGTGGAACTTCTGGAGAATTCCACCATACGCTTCTCAGAGAACAAGAGTGAACAAGGCAGATAACGTCTTGGTGTTCTTAGGAAATAGTTGTAACCTCAACGGCTGCCTGAAGGAGTCCCAGGGAACTTCCACGGTTCCCAGATCACACTTTGAGAACCACTGACCTAAAAGAGCATTTTGAAAAAAAAAAAAAAAAAAGCTTTTTCAATTTGTGAATAAAGATCATGCCAAAAATGAGATTACATACCATTTCCATCGCAGGGGCAAAAACTAAAGAGTCTGACAATATCAAGTGTGTCTGAGGATGTGAAACATCTGGAGCTCTCAGCCACAGCTAGAAGGGGTCTACACTGGTTCAACCACTTTATTCGACCTTACCGTATTAGACTCTATTCATACTCTACCACCCAGCTATTCCACTTCTGAGGAGAACTGAGGAGCAAATTATGATATCTTCATATAATAGACTAGTGCAATTAAATACAGTGAATAATAACAGGAATAGAATACAGTTGACCCTTGAAAAACATGGTTTGGATGGTGCAGGTCCATTTATATGCAGCTTTTTTTTCAATAAACACAGTACATTACTGTAACTATATTTTCTCTTCCTTATGATTTTTCTTAGCCACATTTTTTTCCTCTAGCTTACCTTGTTGTAAGAATATAGCATATAGTACATACACAAAATATGTGCTAATCTACTGTTTATGTTAGGTAAGTCTTCTGGTCAGTGGTAGGCTATTTACAGTTAAGTTTTTGAGGAGTCAGATGTGTATGCAGATTTTCAACTGTGCGGGGCATAGGCACCCCCATGTTGTTCAACGGTCAACTCTACTATAATAATAGTAATGTGATATATTCACATGATAGAATGCTACTGTGAAAAATAAATTCATTAGGGCCATGTTAATATGAATAAATCTCAAAAACAACGTTGAGCAAAAACTGAGTAAAAGAGATACAAGTCCAGAGTACCATTTATGTACAGTTTGAAAATATGCAAACAAAACTGTGTGTTACTGGAGTGCCTGGGTGGCTCAGTTAAGTGTCTGTCCTCGGCTTAGGTCATGAACTCAGGTTCCTGGGATTGAGCCTCGCATCAGGGTTCCCTGCTCAGCGGGGAGTCCGCTTCTCTCTCTCTCCCTCTGCCCCTTCCCCACTTGTTCTTCTCTCTCTCTCAGATAAATAAAATCTTTAAAAAAATCAAAAAACCTATATGTTACTGATGGATACATACAATCATGCATGGAATGAGAAGCACCAAATTCAGGGCAATGATTACCCCTGAAGAATGAAGGACAGGCAATGAAATCAGGGAGGAGTTTGGGAGGATTTAACTATATCTGTAATGTTTTAATTTATCTATATTTAAAATCGGAATTAAAAAATAAAGTTCTGTTTAAGCAATTATTTGCTGGGAAAGAGAATATGGCAAGAAAACGAGGCCATGACAATAAAAATTAAAACTCTCTGGAAAAAGCCTGTGGGCAATGACCCACAATTCCTTCACTCATGTTGACTATGTGCACAGGGTCCAGTTAGGGGCAGCTGAGTTCCAAAGGCTCATTTGTAATTCATTCTTTGGCACTTACCATGGATTTTCCCAAAGAAACAGTTAAGCAAGTTGCCTAAATGCCTAGATGAGGCTGGTTTCCCCAACCACAGACACCTTTTAACTTCACAACTTACCTGACCGAAGGAAGGAGATGAGCAGGGCTGAGAAGCAGTTCCCTTGGAAAGTTCGCTCTGGCTTAGACAGCTGGGAACAGATCCTCCCCTGGCAGCCTTGTTCTGACCCTGCCTCTACCTCCCTTCCAGCCCAGTTTTAGGGTAGGGATTTCTCACATTTCCGAGCCCTTAAAGGTTGGTGGGGTAGGATCCCTATTTGGCAGGACAGTCTGGGGTATGTATTTCTGTGGGCGGATGGTCTGGGATTTGGAGGCCAGGGGAGGGCAAATCTGCCAGCCCAAACCTCTGAGTTGGGACAACTCTTTATCCTCGTCATCTTTAGAGTCATCTCTCACTGATTTTTTGCCAAGACCTTTTTTATTTCCTCTTTTACTGCCAGCCTGGTTGCTTCTGGCCTGAGATTCTCTCCTCTGTTCCACGGAGGAAAGAGCCTCCTGAGGCCTGCTGTACGGTAGACACTCTGCTGCCGGAGACTCCAGAGTTTTCCTATAGGCAGGCTTAGGGGTGTCGATTTGGTTGGAAAGAGGGTTTGATGTTGTATTTATGTACCATTTTACATAAGAGGGAGCTAACATCTGTTGTCCTTAGTCAATAGGGTGGGGCTGATGGAGAGATGGAGGTTGAGGCCAAAATACCAGCCCCTCACCCCCAGTCTTCCTCCCCAACTCAACAAAAGTCGATTCTCCTTGTTCCCCTCCTCTACTCTTCCCAGTGTACGAAGCAAGCACTCTGCTTAGGGATTTGGGGGAAAAGGGAGAAACTAAGAGGAGCACCTGGCTGGCTCAGTCGGTGAAGTGTGTGACTTGATCTCAAGGTTAGGAGTTTGAGCCTTATGTTGGGTGTGGAGCCTACTTAAAAAAAAAAAAAAATTCTCTGAGAGAGTCCCATATGTGTTGGCCTTGACATGCACTGAAGCATATATCCAATTCATTAAAAGTACATTTTAAACTATATTACAAGCTTTTATCAATAGTAATAACATATATTAAAAAAGATACTACTCATTATTCCAACCAAACTGCTCCCTCATTTTTGGACTTATCTTTCAGTCCTTATTACATATTTGTATGGCTGGAGGTTATAGCGGCATAGACTGTTGATCTTATTATTCTTACTAATGAGTACCCATTTCTCTGTGTTCCCACCTACCTGTCACACTTATTTATTTATTTTTCGTTTGGAAGCTGCTCCATTTCCCCCCTGGTTTTATTGAGATATAATTGACACATAACACTGTGTAAGTTTTAGGCGGTCATCATGATGATTTGATACACATATATGTTGGGAAGTGTTCACCACAGTATGTTTGGTGACACCCATTACCTCACACAGTTACAATATTCTTTTCTTGCCATGAGGACTTTTGAGATCTAGTCTCTGAGAAACTTTCAAATATACAATACAGTAGTCCCCATGCTACACCTTACACCCTCAGGACTTCATTTATCTTATAACTGGAAGTTTGTACTTTTTGACCCCCTTTGCGCATTTCTGCCACCCCGCACTCTGTGACTCTGATAACCACCAATCTGTTGTTCTCTATGAGTTTTTTTTTTTTTTTTTAAGATTTCACATACACACAAACTTTTTTTTTTTTTAAATGCCTGGTAATACTTTGTTGAGTGGATCTTAATGGATTAGAGAAAGGGCACCTGAGTTCTGACTGAGGGAGAACATCAAGACCTCATAGAGTTAATGGAAGTATTAAAGGCTCCAGTAGAGGTAGCATATTTACAGTACCATCGCCAAAGAAGAGAGGCTAATTGCATGTTGGCTGTTTTTATCTATAACCATATCTTCACCTTTGTTCTCTTAAAAAACCCCACCCATTTAAGGAAAGTCAATCTCTCCAGGGACACCATGCCACCTCTCTCTCTCTCTCTTTTTTCCATTTAGAGACCAAGGGTCACAGAGTTGATTATTCTGGATCTCAGTCTTGCAAAAGGACCCAAGTAGCTTCATTTCCATTTCAAGAAAGCAGCTCAATTCACCTCACCTTTCCTCTTCCCCACGTAAGAGTTACTTGTAAGAGTTACTTTGGCAGTGGGAGAGTGGGGTGAAGGCCAGAGCAGGGCTCTCGGATGAGGAAGTTGGAAAAATCTTGGAGCCATGCATTCATGCTACAACAAATATTTTTTAAGCACCACTTGGTTTTTTGAGCCAGTCACTGAGCAAGGCTGCTAGGTCCTGGAAATACAGATGAAAGATGTTTTCTGCTCTCAAGCTGCTCACTGTAGAAAGATGTTAAATGGGGGAAGAGCACACGGAAAGAATGCACAGCCTAGGAGGTCAAGGGGTCGTCTAGCCCACACTGGGCTGATGCTCTAGCTGAGCTGGGTAGGGTTCCGCTAGGAATTAGTCCATTTAGGCAATTCCATTCCATCCCATTAGATAATTCAGGAGCCAGACCACGAAGGACCTTGTATGTGTGGTAGGAGGCTTCTCTCCCCTCCCCACAGCAGGCCATGTGAGAAGTTCTAAGGGACAGAAGAAGTGAGTGATGAAGGTTTATTCTTTTGTCCCCCCTCACATTTTCCTTGTTTTCTCCTTGACTGCCCCCACAGATTTGTCCTAAAATAGCACAAGGTTGTAGTTGGGGAGGAGAAGGGAGAAGAGAGACAGAAGGAGAAAGAAATCCTTCAGAACACAGGGTCGAGGAAAGGGGAGTTTTGCAGACACCTGGCTGGTGCAGTCGTTTGTACTTAGAAGATACACGAAACGTAGACATCTGCAAGCCGGAGACTGTCGTAGAAAATAAATTTCCCATGCCACCGAGCAATTCATCAGCCCCAAACTTCATCTCCTAGTTATTGATGAGTTTATATAACTTGAATAAAGCCCAGGCAAGTTTTTCTGACTTTGGTTCTTCATTCAGTTAAGTTTATTTTGGACTATTTTTTTCCTATGACCAAGTTCAAAGTTAGGGTCACACACTAACTAAAAGGCGAAGAGGACTGATGTCTGAGGTAAATAAAGCAGTCATTCTGATAAATTCTTAATCCCGAGCCAGTTTTTCTCTCAACAATGAGGCAATTAAACACAGTGAGGATGTTTTTTACTTGCAATATATAACTGTGACTCTAGATTTTATCTGATGATATATTGACATATTAACTTTGTAAAGTTTTTAAAATTTTTACTTATTTATTAAAGATTTTCTTTATTTGAGAGAGAGAGAGAACAGGGGAAGGGGCAGAGGGAGAGAGAGAATCTCAAGCAGACTCCGGGCTGAGCGAGGAACCTGAGGTGGCTCGATCCCATGACACTGAGATCATGACCTGAGGCGAAATCAAGAGTCAGATGCCCAATGACTGAGCCACCCAGGTGCCCCTGTGAAGTTTTTTTTAAAAAACCATCTTATCTTTGTAATTTTTTTTAACTTCTGTGAGGTTAAAAATATATATAATGTTTTTAAAAATTACTGAGCTTGACTTAAATATTTTTCCTTTGTGATTTGAGTCTAAGGCTAAGGGATGACCAGGGCACTATTTGAACATCTGAAAGAGCATGTTGATTCCTTTAGCAATACTTTTGAGCAGTCATTTTAACCTCCTTAGAAGTTATATGAAGACTTTTTGGTGGAATAACTATGATTCAGGAATGATAAAGATTTCAACTCGAAGAATAAACTACATAATTTTTCAAACCCATTATGGTCTAGAAAATCCTACGTCATGCTAGGGTTTCGTTTTGGAGCAAGAAATGGAAATTAAAATCAATTGGAAAAGTCAAGTAGGAGATCATTCAAAAGCCTCATATTAAAAAGACTTTAAGGGGTGCCTGGGGGGCTCAGTCAGTTAAGCGTCTGCCTTTGGCTTGGGTCATGATCCCAGCATCCTGGGATGGAGCTCCGCATCGGTCTCCCTGCTCACTGGGGAGTCTGCTTCTCCCTCTCCCTTTGCCACCCACCCTCTGCTTGTGCTCTCTCTGTCAAATAAATAAATAAAATCTTAAAAAAATAAAGAAAAGGAAAAGAAAGAAAAAGACTTTAAGAGGAGGATGCTTGGATGGCTCAGTTGGTTAAGCGTCCGACTCTTGATCTCGGCTCAGGTCATGATCTCAGGGTGGTAAGATTGAGCCCCGTGTTGGGCTCCATGCTCAGCGGGGAGTCTGCTTGAGATTCTCTCTCTCCCTCTCCCTTTGCCCCTCCCCCCACGCTCATGTTCTCTCTCTCTAAAAAAAATAAAGACTTTAAAAGGAAAATAACATGAACAGTGATTTCATCAAAATGAGGTGTAAAAAAATAAACAGACGGGGGGACATTGCAGGAAAAATAAATTAACAAATCTACTGTTTCTCCTTCCAAATACTTTCCAAAAATAATCAAACCTGTAAAAGTTACATAATGTGCAATTAGTAATGCTTCATTGTATCCCTTTTGGCCTTTCTTTCCCTTTTTCTCGTCTGTCTACCTGTGATCATATAGGCAGAATCTGAAGACATGTCATCCTCAAAACCTGTAAGGGGAGAGAAAGGACAGACCCAGTAAGGCGTCACCATTAGTTAGGGTTTTGTTCACCTGCATGGAAGAGAGACCTGGTTTCTCTGGCTTAGACAAGCAACACTGGTGTTTTCCTCACCTCAGGTGCTGGTGCCTGAGGAAGTCACAGAGGACATGTGCTCCTTCCTGGGGCTCCTCACTTTGGCTCCCCCACCAGGCATTGTGTCTGCACTCCGGGCAAGTAAAGAAGGAGGAAGTGCAAAGTGAGGGCAGAGAAGCTCCACCCTGTGATTTTCGCTTTCATTAGCAATTAGCCAGCTCAGATTTCCATGGTCACCTCCATCCATAAGGGAATCTGGAAGAGGGGCGGGATTTTAACCAGGTACTATGACACCCCAAGTAGAATTGAATTTTTTGATAAGGAAGAAGGGGAGTATGCTTCTACTCCTGATTTTAAAGTATTTACTTTATCCCATTTGCCATAAAATGGAAGTTAGGATTAATCTATTTCTCTTATGACCTTTCATCTCCTGATGCACCTCAGAGTAGGCATTCAACAAATAAGTGTGGATTGATTGATTGATAGATTGATTGACTCATTATCCTGGTAATTACCAAGGACACTTCATGACAGCATGCTAGGATATTTATAAATGAAATACATATTCCTACCCTTGAGGGGCTTGTAGTTGCAATTTCAGGCATTCATGTATGTAAAATAGAGAACAATCTAGCTGGTACAAAGGGTGTATTAGCTTCATTTGTGTTTTGTTTTTTATTTATTTATAATATTAATCTATTTGTTGAACTGGACTTGTTGCTAGGAGTGTTTTCTTTTTCTTTTTTCTAAATTTTATTTTATTATGTTATGTTAGTCACCATACATTACATCATTAGCTTTTGATGTAGTGTTCCATGATTCATTGTTTGCGTATAACACCCAGTGCTCCATTCAGTACATGCCCTCCTTAATACCCATTACAGGGCTAACCCATCCTCCCACCTCCCTCCCCTCTAAAACCCTCAGTTTGTTTCTCAGAGTCCATAGTCTCTCATGGTTCGTCTCCCCCTCCGATTTCCCCTCCTTCATTTTTCCCTTCCTACTATCTTCTTCTTCTTCTTCTTTTAACATATAATGTATTATTTGTTTCAGAGGTACAGGTCTGTGATTCAACAGTCTTACACAATTCACAGCGCTTACCATAGCACATACCCTCCCCAATGTCCATCACCCAGCCACCCCATCCCTCCCACCCCCCACCACTCCAGTGACCCTCAGTTTGTTTCCTGAGATTAAGAATTCCTCATATCAGTGA